>NW_023614145.1:0-100001 GCF_013339695.2 Rhipicephalus sanguineus | reverse complement strand
TGAATTACCAACATGCTCAAGCGTACGCGCTTTAGACACGGTCGACGCTTACACGCAGGCACCGTCCCCGCCTTACAATTATTAAACCAAAGCAGTGATTCATCGCGAGCAGGAGCCCCCCTTCCAACACCACTGCCGACCGAGGAGAGCGCCAACACAACTCTGTTCAAATCGCCCGCCGAAACACAGCCGCGCATGCGCCCATTTGCTTTACACTGCAAACAAAAAAAAAAAAGTTCATCACACAACGTTGTCTTGATCCTCATGAAATGATACATACCAACAGGCTTGCTACGTTCACAAAAGCTCACTTATCGTCTACTAGTCAAGGAAAATTTAGTTAACAGCATTATTATCCCGCTCACGGTGTTAACAAAGCGCTGACAGCAGCAACGTTCACGTACCTGTTTTCTTTCGGCGACGGCTCAACGATATGAAGCAGCAGGTCTTCGCTTGAGTCTTCGTAATAAGCAGCACTGGCAGAACCCACAACACGAGCACAGAGCGCAAGCACCATTCACACAAGAGAAAATTTGACTTCAAACTCGGCCCTTCGGGAGGCGGCATGGACGCGACGAGCAACAAACAAGCAAAAGTGGTTCTGGTCCCGCAGACGTCAACCAATATTTTTTAATCCTAACTAAAAATACTCATTCCTGCTTGTAAATATTAACAAAAACATTTATGTAAATACAAAATATATCTGATGCGTACAATATCTCGACTTTCGCAAAAAAAAAAAGAAAAATTGGAATGTAAGCGCGCGAAATTTGAAATGTCTGGTGCAGCTACAGGGAACGTTATTTTGAACAAGTGAGCAAGATTGCTAATAATTGCTACAAAACGTATATATCTTGTGAATTAAAGTTATTCAATTGGTGCACACGTATACACGCGAGACTTTAATGTAACGATTCATAGTCCTTATGTCAAACTAAATAGATACCAGATACAACTTTTATTCAGACAGTGGCACGAGAAAAAAAAATACTCGGGGGTCTGAGCACGGTGCATGAAAACTTTACACGTAATTTGTGTGTGTGTGTGGTGTGTGTGTGTGTGCGTGTGTGTGTGCGTGTGTGTGTGCGTGTGTGTGTGCGTGTGTGTGTGCGTGTGTGTGCGTGTGTGTGTGCGTGTGTGTGTGTGCATATCTGAGACGATATATGTATCGCCACGGTCCAGTGGTCATGGTGCTCGACTGCTGACCCGAAGTTCACGGGATCGAATCCTGGTCGCGGCTGCCGCATTTTGATGGATCATCTCATTCATTTTCATTTATTAATACTGTCAGCCCTGTTGTATGGCTATTACGTACAGGAGTGGAAGGTACATTGTAATATTATATCATGCACCGATTATACATTAATATATAGCTCCCGGGCATATATACATGCATATATATATATATAAAGGTTAATATAAATAAATACACAATCACAGACAGAATGTACAACTGATGACAATGAAGAACATGACCGTCACCAAGGGCGTATACCACAGTTTCTTTTTTTCAGGGAGGGGTGGGGGGATGGGGGGGGGGAGGGCTCAACGACCTTTACGTCTGTTTGTATATGAGCGCGTACAAAATGCAAAATGTAAAAGTTGCGGTGCGTGGGGCAGTAGCGTAGGCAGAAATTTGTTTGGGGGGGGGAGGGGGGGTGTACGCCCTTAATCCGACATGGGGTCCGGGCAGGTAAGTGTGGTCGAGTGTCATTTTGTGAGCACTATCCCATGGGAGCAAAAAAAATTTCGAGGGGGGGGGGGGCACGGGCCCGATGTGCCCCCCCCCTGGTTACGCCACAGGCGTGGGGGCCCGGTGGGGGTGGCGCGTACATACATGCAAAATGTAAAAGTTGCAATGATTGGGGGGGGGGGGGGGTTAAAACCCCCAGCGCACCTCCCATGGCTACGCCACTGAGATCTTTTTAACAAACATTATTTTCACATTCTTTAGAGAAATTGTCTTTAGACTAAAGTAAAGCAACTTTCTTTAGAGAAATTGTCTTTAGACGAAAGTAAATCAACTTTCTTTTAACGGTATGTTAATAGAACGAGAAAGTCCGTAGCCCGTCATTAAAGTTGGTAGATCGTTGGTTAAACGTTTAAAGACCGTCAATGTCCATTTTTGTAAGGGCATTGAAACAGGATACATCAAACTAGCCGTCCGCCCGTACATCCCAAATCCGTGGCGATGCTTCAAATGCCAGCGATTCGGCCATGGTTCGCAGAGCTGCCGTGGTCAAGAAACTTGCGCAAGATGTGGAGGCCAAGGCCATCCCTCTGAAAACTGTACAAGCACACCCCACTGCGTCAATTGTGACGGCGATCATGCAGCCTACTCGCGATCCTGTCCAAACTGGAAAAGAGAGAAAGACATAATCACCCTCAAGGTAAAAGAAAACATTTCTTTCCGTGAAGCCCGTAAGAGGTGCTCACCTTTTCACACCACACCTTACGCTGATGCGGCGCGCCGGGGGGCCGCGTCGCATCGGCCGCCGCCACTCCTTCGGTCTGCGCAGAGCGACCCGTCGGCTGTGGCACCTGCCCCCAAGGCGGCAGTAGTTAAGTCTACACCGCCAACTCGCGAACAGGGACCGGCGACTCCAGGGCCGTCGGGTCTCAAGGCCTCGTCTCACCAGGCGAGGCCCGAAACTCGAGCCACTAGCCCGACCGTGCGGGCATCCAGTGCCTCCGAGGAGGCAATGGACACGGTATCGGCCCCACTGGTGCCGAAACACCGGCGCAGTTCTCTGGACCGCGCCAAGAAAACAAAAAAGCCAATTACGGGGCCGGACGACCGTCCTGCCTCCTGAAACAGTATTTCACTTGAACACTCCACAGTTCCTTATTGTGCACACAGTACCGTTGTATGATTAATATGCACACACAAATATTACAGTGGAACATCCGAGGCCTTCTTCGAAACCTCGATGACATTCAAGAACTCCTTCACGAACTCAATCCAAAAGTGCTGTGTGTGCAAGAAACACACTTAAAACCACAACACGCAAACTTTCTACGAAACTACCTCATTTTTCGAAAGGACCGAGATGATGCCACGGTATCATCCGGCGGTGTAGCCATTATAGTCAACCAATCAGTAGCATGTACACATCTACCACTGCAGACGTCCCTGGAAGCAGTGGCTGTTGTAGCAGTTCTTCTAGATAAACTCATCACCATTTGCTCTCTATACATACCGCCACAATACCACCTACAAAAACAAGAATTTCAGTCTTTAATAAATGAACTCCCAGAACCTTACCTGGTCCTTGGGGACTTTAATGCACATAGCAGTCTATGGGGTGACTCTCGCTGCGATGCGCGAGGTCGTCTGATTGAACAGTTCCTCTTCACGTCCGGTGCGTGTCTGTTGAATCAGAAAGAGCCAACATATTATAACCTCGCCAACAATACCTACTCGTCCATAGATCTCACCATTACATCTCCATCACTTCTGCCTCTATTCAAATGGAAAGTCGGTAATAATCCCCCGCAGGGGCGTCTGTGGAAGCAGGCGTTTGGTGTGTAGCGACACCACGGACCCGAGCTAACGGGGGGGTTTCGACCCCCTCCCACGCCTAGCCGTGCGTGGCTTTGCCGTGTCCGGGGAAAAGGGGATCCTGGGGGTTGAGCCGACGCCGGGTTATTGGACCTTTAAGGCCCCCCGGCAGAGGCAACACACCCCTCTGGCCCCGGCTTCACGTAGACGGCACCCCTGGGCTGACCCACCCAGGGGAAATCGGCAGTCGCCTTTTCCTGTCTCTCTCTCCCCTCATCTTCGTCTTTCTCTCTCACTTTACATCTTTCCTGTCTACTCTTCTCTTCTATTTACTTCCAGTCTTCCTGCCGGCAAGGGTTAACCTTGTGTAGTTACTCAATCTTGCGGCGATCTCCTCCTCGAACTTCGCGACAAGACACAGTATGACAATCTATCGAAACTCACAGCATTTGGGGATATACCAGTGTCAGTGGGCCCGCACAGGTGGATGAATACGGTGCGCGGTGTGATCTCTGATGATGACCTCCTCGAACTATCCGAAAGTGAACTGCTGGAAGGTTGGCAGGACCAAAACGTAGTCAAAGTCCAAAGAATAACAATAAGGCGAGATGATAAACAGATCCCAACAAAGCACATTATTATTACATTTGGAAATAGCAACCTGCCAGACTCCATTGAAACCGGCTATTGTAAGCTTCGTGTCCGACCATATATTCCAAATCCCCGTCGTTGTTTCAAGTGTCAGCGCTTTGGACATGGGTCGCAAAGCTGCAGAGGGCGCGCCACATGTGCAAAATGTGCATCCAAGGAGCACTTGTCTGAGAGCTGCACCTCTGCAGCTCGTTGTGCGAACTGTGAAGGGGACCACCCAGCCTACTCACGATCATGCCCCTCGTGGAAGAAAGAGAAAGAAATAATAGAACTGAAAGTCAAATTCAACCTATCGTTCCAAGAGGCTCGCAAACGTTTCTCCCTCCACAACCAGTCTAGTCCCTCCTACGCCGATGTGTCGCGCCAGGGCGCCGCGCCACATCTTCCAGCGCCCGCAAGAGTCACACGGAGTGTGACTGCGGTCGCGCCATCAGCGCCCCCGGCTGGAGTAGCCTGTGCTGCTCCGCCACATCCCAAAGAGGGCCAGCAGACTCCCGAGCCTGCCGGACCCAAGGCCGCTGCAAGCGCAGTCAGGCCCGAAGCCGCCGCGAACGTGCCTGCTGTGCAGGCACCATCCACCACCTCCGAAGAGGTGATGGACACAAACAGCACGACTCCGGCGTCTCAGACGCCGAAGGAACGGCGCAACTCATTGGAGCGCGCCAAAAAAGAAAAAGCACGCATTACGGGGCCTAGAAAGGGCCCTGTAACTTAAGGAAGCACTTTTTGTACACACAGCACCATACTACATACATTAAAATGGACATACAAATTCTACAGTGGAACGTCAGAGGACTGCTAAGAAACCTCGACGATATCCAAGAACTCTTACACGAACACTCACCAAAAGTGCTTTGTGTACAAGAAACACACTTAAAATCAAAACACACCAACTTTCTACGCAGTCACATTATTTTCCGAAAGGACCGGGATGACGCCGTGGCGTCATCCAGTGGTGTAGCTGTTATAGTTAATCAAGGAGTAGCGTGCACACATTTACCACTCCAATCGTCCCTGGAGGCAGTGGCTGTTCGAGCGGTTCTTTTGAACAAACTCGTCACCATCTGCTCTCTCTACGTACCTCCACACTACAACCTTCAAAAACAGGAATTCCAGTCCTTAATAGATGAACTTCCAGAACCTTATCTCATTCTTGGGGACTTCAACGCACATAGCAGCCTATGGGGTGACTCTCGATGCGATGCGCGAGGTCGTCTAATTGAACAATTCCTTTTTTCTTCGGGTGCTTGTCTGTTGAACCAGAAAGAGGCAACATACTATAACCTCGCTAGCGGTACCTACTCGTCTATAGACCTCAGCATTATATCTCCATCACTTCTACCCTTGCTTCAATGGAAGGTCATTAATAACCCTTACGGAAGTGATCACTTTCCTATAGTTCTGAGCACACAAATAGTAAATGAATGTCCCCCACAGGTTCCCAAATGGCACATTGACAAAGCCGATTGGGAACAGTTTCGTAAGACGGCTCTCTTAAGTTGGACAGACATGTGTGATTTAAGCATAGGTGCAGCTGTAGACTACTTTACAGCTTTTCTGATTAATGCTGCCACCAAATGTATCCCACAAACAAGTGGACTGTCTGGCAAACGACGAGTTCCATGGTGGAACAAAGAGTGCGGAAATGCGCGCAATAAACAAAACCAAGCATGGAATTGCTTCGCGACTATCCGACAGCTGAGAATCTTACAAATTTTAAGAACATAAAGTCAGAAGGTAGGAGAACGCGCCGACAGGCCAGAAGGGAAAGTTGGCAGAAGTTTTTATCGGGCATTAATTCATATACACAGGAGGCCAAAGTCTGGAACATGGTTGGCAGGGTACCAGGCCGACAAGCACATTCACTTCCTCTAGTAAACACACAAGGCGACAGCTTGGAAGACCAGGTGAACTTCCTAGGTGTACACTTCGAACAGGTGTCGAGCTCGTCGCACTATAGTGAAGCTTTCCAAAGATACAAAACAAGAATCGAAAAACAGAAATTAGAGCGCAAGTCCACAAAACACGAAGCATACAATGAACCTTTCTGCATAGCTGAGCTACAAGCATCGCTTAACTGCTGCAATAATTCCGCCCCAGGCTCCGACCGTGTTGTATATGAAATGTTGAAACACCTGCCATCTGAAACTCAAAAAGCCCTCCTCTCACTGTATAATGCTGTTTGGTCTTCCGGCGAGATCCCCTCGGCCTGGAAGGAAGCCATTATTATTCCGATTTTAAAACAGGGCAAGGACCCATCCTCCGTTACGAGCTACAGGCCCATTGCACTAACAAGCTGCCTGTGTAAACTTTTTGAAAAGATGATAAACCGCCGACTTATACATTTCCTCGAAGCAAACAAATCACTCGACCCATACCAGTGCGGTTTTCGAGAGGGTAGATCTACCTCTGACCACCTTATCCGTATCGAGGCACAAATTCGCGACGCTTTTGCCCACAAGCAATTCTTTCTTTCGGTGTTCCTCGATATGGAAAAGGCTTACGACACCACATGGCGCTTTGGCATACTGCGAGACCTCTCACACTTAGGTGTCAGAGGAAAGATGCTGACCACAATCGAAAGCTATTTGTCCAATCGCACATTCCGTGTTCGAGTGGGTAACGTCTTGTCCAGAATATTTGTCCAGGAAACTGGAGTGCCGCAAGGTGGTGTCCTGAGTTGCACACTTTTTATTATAAAAATGAATTCGCTACGTCTGTACATTCCACGGAACATGTTTTATTGCACATATGTGGACGACGTGCAGATCGGTTATAAGTCGTGCAACCTTTCAATGTTTGAGCGGCAGGTCCAGCTGGGCTTGAACAAGGTCTCTAAATGGGCAGACGAGAATGGGTTTACGCTGATTGCACAAAAAAGCACTTGCGTCCTATTCTCCAGAAAAAGAGGCTTTCATCCCGATCCAGACATTGACCTACATGGTCAGCGTCTGTTGGTAAAAACAGAGCACAAGTTCCTAGGGCTAATTCTAGACACAAAACTTACGTTCATACCGCACATTAAGTACATAAAAAACAAGTGCATTAAAACCATGAATATTCTAAATGTGTTGTCACACACCACGTGGGGTAGTGACAGGAAGTGCCTGATGAACCTTTATAAAAGCCTTGTACGCACGCGCCTAGATTACGGGGCGATAATCTATCCCTCTGCGACACCACACTGTAAACGAAAATTAGCCGAGATGGGAGCTTTTCCAGCACATGAGCCCCTAAAACCCGCATGCCCCAATCATTTACTCCGTGGTAGCGGGGTGAAGTCGGCACATGTCGTCGTAAAACGCCCCTTGCTTAATGAGGGAGTTTATGAACGACATGACCTTGTTAAACTCCCCACGGAGTTTTAGGTCACGTGGTTAGAAACTCCCTATGGGAGGTTTAAAAAGTATTTTTGGTCGTGACGTGCGTGTCACGTGGTTAGAAACTCCCTATGGGAGTTTTAGAAACCATTTTTGGTCCTGATGTGCGTGCGTGTGTGAATGTGCGTGTGTGTACGGGCATCTGTTTGCAGCGAGGATTTGCAACGGCCGGTTGGTTTGTGTAGAGGTGTAGGACTATTTTCTCCAATGAACCGTTCTGGTCAGAGACAAGTTCAACTCGCGCCAGCGTCCGACCGCGAACACATCGAGCTGGCTGTCCCGTGTTTATTCTCCCGTCAAGCGGCAGTACCCATGCACACGAGTGCAAGCCTCCGACACGCCACGGATACCTCACTTCAACGTGCCGAGTTACGAAGAACTGCGAAGCATAATTTCATCGGTAACAAAAGTAAGCTGTTGCGATCGTCAGCGGGTTGTTTCTGGAGTTTCACCGGCTAAAACTTCGAAGCAGTAAGAAGTAGGCTTCGCTACGTCGTCGGCATCAAGCCGGCCGGCGGCCGGTGTGAGAGCTGCGCCGGCGACGCGCTCGCCCCGACCGCCGGCAACGCTTTCTTCTCGGAGTGTCACCGAAACGATGCTTCACCGGCTGCAACTTCTAAGCGGTAAGAAGGCTTCGCTACGTCGTCGGTACCAAGCCGGCGACGTAGCGAACTCGCACCGCCACACCGGTCGCCGTGGTGAGTTCTACGAGCTCGCACCGGCCACCGGTGAAGCAAAGAATATGCTACACAGAAAATAAAAGCTGCTGGAATGAATAAGCTTAAATTGTCTCTTTTGCGCCATGCAACCACCGCTGTCAAACGTCTAGCGAGAAGGCGAGCGCCGATACGAGACAGATTGAACCAACGTGCGACCGCCGATGTACTGCGAGCAACAGGAACCGCGACGAGCCGTCTCGTTCGTTGTACGTGCATCGCTCCGTAGCTTAACGCGGACAGCGGACTCGGATAGCGGCAGTGTGTGTGTAAAAAAAAACGGCGACGAAAACTGTACAGCAGCAAGTATTTTGTGATCGCGAGCTGTCGTTCATCGTATAGCCGTGCCGTACTCCTGGGAGAGGCCTAGCGACGCCGTCGGCCACAACGCGGTATACCGGCGGGGCGACGCATTTCTTCGCCGGTGTTGCTCGTGAATGTGTGCAGCTGAAGCGTTCGTGCACGGCCGCTCGTGGTTCGTGTACGATTATGTGCATTTTACAGACTCACGCACAGTACTGCTAAGGCGGATACATCCCATGCGACAGAGTGCCAGCTGATAATCAAAACTCGCTAATTAAGAAGGCGTTGAATGTTAGGTGGGTTTATAGTAAAAGATAGGTGTGCCTCAGTGGTGTCTATAAGCTCATCACAAATTTACACGTACGCCATGAATGTTTGTTGCTTAATTTCGGGGAAAAGAAGTGTCCCATCTGAGCCACATTGGAGGTCAAGATGTGGTGCCTATATATACTCTGTGACCAAAGTTTGGTTGTGAAAGGCTGGTGGTGAGTTGTTGTCAGTGTGAGTGTTGTATTACTTTGCGAACGTTGTGTGCATGTTTGTGTACGTGTCATCCAGTTTGCGTGTTTCGATGCTAATTTAATTAAAGAGCGAAAAGCATTTTTTGCTTTTTGATGGTTATAAAAATTTACTCCCATATTTACGTGGAAAAGCTCCCCTATGGATGTAAACAAAAACTGCCCTCTGTCCATCCAAAAACCCCGTCCTGTTGGGGAGTAAATTTTTTACTCCGTCCGGACGGTGTTTTTAAAACCCCCATCAGGGCGTGCGCTAGAGGACAAGCCATTTACTCCCATCTCGGCTTATTTTTGCTAACAGTGCAAGTGCCTTGAAGATGCTTGACCCAGTCCACCATTTGGGCATTCATCTTTCTACGGGCGCCTTTCGCACCAGCCCCGTGGAAAGCCTCTACGTCGAATCGGGCGAATGGTCGCAACACCTTCAGAGATCTTACCTATCTTTTGTATATTTCCTCAAAGTGAACGCAAACAACGAACACCCCTCACACACTACAATCAATGAGTTGTCTGCTTCTGAACTTTTTCACAACCGTCCCTCGATGAGACAGCCGTACTCACTTCGTGTGAGGGGACTAGCTGAAGAAATAGGTGTGCCACTTCTCGAACACTGTCTAATGGCTCCCGCTGCCAATCTCCCACCGTGGCAGTGGCAGCTTATAGATTGCGATGTTTCTTTCGTCGAAGTTACCAAGCATGCGCCACTTGCACATATCCGTGCACACTTCCTCGAATTACAATACAAGTACCCACACCCTGAATTCTTTACAGATGCCTCAAAGTCTAACACTTCTGTGTCATACGCAGCCGTTGGTCCATCCTTTTCCGATTCCAGTATTCTGCACCCTGATTCCGGTATCTTCACGGCAGAGGCTTGCGCGATACTTGCGGCAGTTAAACACATAAAGCAATTAAAACTACAAAAGGCAGTGATATACACGGATTCATTAAGCGTAGTGAAAGCTTTAAAAACTATGACAAAACACACAAATCCGGTCCTTGTCTCGCTCTATTCTATTTTATGCACGATCTACTCTCTTAAACAACATGTTGTAGTGTGCTGTGTGCCAGGGCACCGCGAGATACAAGGCAACGTGTTGGCGGATCAGCTAGCAGCATCCGCCCACGAAAACAGTCCCAATACGTCTGTAGCTATCCCTCCACTAGACTTAAAACCACTCCTCAAAAGAAAGATCAGGGCCTTTTGGCAGAGCACATGGGATAGGAATACACAAAATAAACTACATGTTATCAAGCCGCAACTAGGTCATTGGACACCAGTATCAAAGTCACGCCACACAGAAGTTACACTCTGCAGACTTAGGATTGGCCACACATACAGTACACATTCATACCTTCTGTCCGGAGGCGATCCACCTTTGTGCGACTACTGTGGCAATCCCTTAAATGTATTTCACACCCTACTACAATGTACGGAACTAGACGCTCTCAGGAAAAAACATTTTTCATCTACATACCTGCAGTTCCCACTCCATCCTGTTATGCTCATTGGCAGAGAACCCCTTTTTAAATACCAGTCCCTCTTTGAATTCCTGAAAGATGTACGTAATTTCAACGTTATTTTTCCAGGCGCTCCGTAGCGCGGTCTCATGATTGAGGCTGTTGCTGCGGTTCCCTATCAAAGGAAGCACCTGCCTCCCGGCCTTTGGGGTCAAAGGCCTTGGGGAAGCATTCGTGCTGTTTTCCCGCCTCTCACATGTAGATACAGTGCTCACTCGTTATTCATCCCACACCCATAGATCACACCACTTGTCACTGCCATAATTTTATACTGTATACACATCTTTTACGCTTCTTTATAGCGCGTGATTTTAGGCCTCTATACAGCCACAATACACCCTGTCATCGTAATCATTGGTCATCGCTAACACCACACAAAAGACATGGCGCTCTTTGGCCACCCATGGCCCTTGCGCCACAAAGCCCCACTAATCATCATACTCATCAGGGAATTTGAGGGGGGCCCACGTTCGAAACGGGGTTATAGAAAGCCGTATTCCATTCGAAAAATCCAAGCGCATGAGAGGAAAGCGAAGGACGTTGAGAAACAAAAACGGTTCTGGGTGCATACATCAACAGTGGCGGGAGGAGATGAACGACTGTGCGCGAAACATTGGCCGTTTCACACTATCCTAGAACAGTGCAATTGCTAAGTGCCCACTACGCCACAATTCTTCCTTTTGCGAATCAGCCAAGGAGCCACTACGCGTCCGTAAGGCAATACGAGAACCTAGGGAGCTGCTCACATTGTTGATGATTTCGCAGGTAATGACAATTAAGTATGTCTTTACATTTTTCTCGATTTTTCGGTCATGGACAAGATGATGATTTTTCATTCTAAAAAGACAGGGCGTGCGAACAAGGACACAAGAAAGAAGTCGGGACACCACAATCGCCGACTAACAACTGAAGAGACGCACAACGGCTGAAAAGAATGATTTTTCGTTCACAATCAACGATACCCACGCCGGAATTTTTGCGAAACCACCTCTATAAAGCTATCACGTTGAAATAACATTTGTGGTGTGGTCCATGACTGAAAACGATGCTGTCCATGAGTGAAACTATGTTGTCCATGACTGAAAGCGATGCCGTTCGCTGGCTGGTTAGTAGCGAATTCGGATACTCAGATACAACCTATCACTATTCATAATAGTCTTCTTGGTGACAGTGCTGCATTACTACGGAGTTAAAGCAGGAGATGTTCCCGAAAACCTTCCACGCGCACTGGAAAATGTTGGACTTAGTTCTCTTGCGCTTGTTGTTCATTACTTTTTAACCTATATTGTCTGAACTGTAATTGCAATAGTAGCGTAGCCTCACAGTGCGACGGGCGCATATTTGTGATACTAAACGTGCACCAACGCTAAATCCGGTATGAAAATAAAAAAGGTGCTATAAACACGACCAGCCAGCGCGTTAAACTACTGCGAATGAGGACAGCTACACAAATACTTTGACTTTCTTTCGAACTGAACTAAGCCTTGATATATGTGTCAGAGAACTGACTAACCAATTTCAGTAAAGCTAATTGCACTTCAAGGAAAATATTATGAGGCTACGGAACAGGGATCACTGTGGGTGAGCTCAGCCAATGCAGATATTGGGTGTTCCTGAAAAGGGCCCTTTGAGAAGATCTTCGGTGAAGAGGTGACGCTTCTTCTCTCGCAACAGCTTGCAAGCACAGAGCAAGCTGTAATGAAGGCGGCGAAGGTAACCCACCCAATGAGCGAATATATAGCGCACAGCAGCCTCAGAAACTCTCCACTGACGCGGTAACCGCAGTAAGTCAGAGCTGTCTGGAGATGCCTGCCAGGCATACAGGCGAGTTGCTCAAGGTCGAACTGCCTGGACACTCCCGACCAATCCTCAACAGCTTGGCATGCCATATCGAGCAGGTCAGCGCAGTCGGAGGCCCCCCTGATCGTGCAGCACTCGAGTACCAGCGCTGCTGTCTTTGGCATAATCGGTGGCTGTCCTCGCTGTAGCCCTAGGTGCCGGAGCAACTCGTCCACGAGGCGAGAATCCATGCTCTTCTTCTTGGTGATCAGTGAGTCGAAGGACAATCGTGCTAGTCGTCGTCGTTTTATACGCCCGTGCTGGCTGTCCATGACTGGCGCACAATGACCATTTACACTTTACATCGACTCCACCCCCCCCTTTTCTCTCTCTCTTGTCCCCCCTTCCAGCCTCCCTTCCTTTTAGAGGCACTTGGGTGCGTTAGCTCAGAGCAATAATAGTTTTAGAAATGATTTATGACAGGGCCTTTGAGGAAGGACTGCGGTGCTGCTCAACGATTGCGACTTGCTGTCATAGCACACGCTTTGACAAATCCATCAAGTGTCAAGCTGCCGTCGTGCTCGTAAAAGACCCGCAAGTACCTCAACCAGGTGCCGCACGCGTCGAAGCCACACTCTGCAAGCGCATCGTGTAGGTCTACACCTGCGATCGAGCCACCGTCATCAGGGTCGTAGCGTTGAAATACACCCGTCCAGGTCTCGACTGTTTCACAGACGAAAGATACTAGGTTGGCACGACTGCTCACACCGATGCGACGGGCATAATTTATGATCATTACCACCGTCCATGGCAAGACCGGCTTGGATCTACGTCGCAGCCTCAGTTTCAAAAGCACGGAACGTACCAGTCCAGAGTACATACTGCTGCACAGGCTGGGAGTCGAGTGGCAATCTGCCCAGTGGTCGTGGCTTTATAGGCCCGCGCTGAGCGTGCTAAAATTTGTGCACAATGGCCTGTATTAACCCGTAACTTCACTTATACTCTCTTCCCTAGCCCTTTTCCGCTCTCTCTTGTTGACATGGTGGCTTCTCCCCCCTTGGACCTCATGCCATGCGCCCTTTCCTGGAAAGCGCCTTCGTACAAACTGCTCGTGATCTACACAATAGTTGTTGGGGTCACGTCTTGTTCTCATGTTTGCTAGAATATGCTGAATTTCTGCACAATGGCATTTCAAACCCCGAACTTCACTTATACACTCCCCTCACCAGTTTTGCACACTCCATTTTTTACGTGGTGTCTTCTCTCCCCCACGCCCTGGGTCTTGTACCTGGTCCTCTTTCCTGAAAAGCGCGTTCGTACGAACTGGTTGTTATCTACACTGCAGTACTTGAGGTAATGTGTTCTCATGTGTGCTACAATCGGCAGAATTTCTGCACAATGGCCTTTCTTATTCGTGAACTGCAAGTATACTCACCCCCACCCCTTTTGCGCTCTCTCTTGTTCAAGTGGTGGATTCTCCCCACCTGCGTGTCGTGCACTGTCCCCTTTCCTGCAAGGCGCGTTAGTACCTCCACTGTAGTCCTTGAGGACCTGCGTTCTTCTTTTGTGTACAACAATAAGCCTGTAGCAAAAGCTTCCCCGCAGGGGCGTCTGTGGAAGCAGGCGTTTGGTGTGTAGCGACACCACGGACCCGAGCTAACGGGGGGGTTTCGACCCCCTCCCACGCCGAGCCGTGCGTGGCATTGCCGTGTCCGGGGAAAAGGGGATCCTGGGGGTTGAGCCGATCCCGGGTGATTGGTCCTTTTTGAGGCCCCCTGGCAGAGGCAACACACCCCTTTGGCCCTGGCTTCACACAGACGGCACCCTTGGGCGGACCCACCCAGGGAAAATCGGCAGTCGCCTTTTCCTGTCTCTCTCTCCCCTCACATCTTTGTCTTTTCTCCCACTTTCATCCTTCCTGTCTTCTCCTCACTTCAATTTACTTCCGTTTTCCTGGCGGCGAGGGTTAACCTTGTGCGTGTGTCCTCTCTTGGGCACATGATACTTGGTTATAGTGGCTGTGTACAGCTGAGGTTGGCATGCCTTATATACATCTAAGTGCTGTCGCGTCCCCATGTCGGGCTCCATGGTGGGCGGCTTGCATAGCTGCCGAATTGATACATAATTTATGGCTTCCGCTTCCTTCCCCCGACTGCATGATCGTCCTCCTCTCACAAACAGAGGGCGCACCGAAGACACCTTTTTTCAGAAACCAAAAGAAATTTTCCCACGATTCCACATATTCCACTACGAAAACCTTGAAAGAACGCAAGAACGATTTCTCCTTTTATTGTCTCAAGATGCCTGACCGATACACTCGGTCAAGGTTATAAGGTGACAAGAATGGCTAGTGGTGACCTTCTCCTTGAAATTCAAAACAAGACACAGTTCGAAAATCTCTCCAAACTCGTCTCTTTTGGAACGACACCTCTTTCTGTCACACCGCACCGTTCCCTAAACAGCTCCCGAGGTGTAGTGTCCGACCAAGACCTACTGGACCTGACAGAAACTGAGCTCCTCGAAGGCTGGAGTGAACAGCACGTGATAAATGTACAGCGGATCAAAATCAGGTGCGATAATAAAGAAATCCTCACAAAGCACCTAATCCTCACTTTTGGCACGAGCACACTACCAGAACATATCGAAACAGGATACCTGAAACTAAAGGTCAGACCGTACATACCGAACCCGCGGCGTTGCTTCGAATGCCAGCACTTCGGTCACGGCTCCCAGAGCTGCAGTGGCCGTCAAACCTGTGCCAAGTGCAGCTCGACGAACACCCTAGTGACAACTGTGCTGAAACTCCCCACTGTGCAAACTGCGATGGTGGACACGCAGCGTACTCTCGCACGTGTCCTTCATGGAAAAAGGAAAAATAAATAATCACACTCAAGGTATACATTCTCTGCTTCACCGGTGGCCGGTGCGAGCTCGTAGAACTCACCAATGCGATCGGTGTGGCGGTGCGAGTTCGCTACGCCGCCGGCTTCGTACCGACGACGTAGCGAAGCCTTCTTACCGCTTAGAAGTTGCAGCCGGTGAAACATAGGTTCGGTGACACTCCGAGAAGGAAGCGTTGCCGGCGGTCGGGGCGAGCGCGTCGCCGGCGCAGCTCTCGCATCGGCCGCCGGCCGGCTTGATGCCGACGACGTAGCGAAGCCTATACTTCCTACTGCTTCGAAGTTTTAGCCGATGAAACTCCAGCAATAACCCGCTGACGATGGCAACAGCTTACTTTTGTTACCGATGCAATTGTTCTTCGCACTTCTTCGTAACTCGGCACGTTGAAGCGAGGTGTCCGTGGCGTATCGGAGGCTTGCACTCGTGTGCATGGGCATTGCCGCTTGACGGGAGAATAAACACGGGACAGCCAGCTCGATGTGTTCCCGGTCGGACGCTGGCGCGAGTTGAACTGGTCTCTGACCAGAACGGTTCAGTGGAGAAAATAGTCCTATACACGTCTACACAAACCGGCCGTTGCAAACCTCGCTGCACTGATAATTTCGTTGTCTGTCGACAAATGCTCACACGGCGACCCACACAAGGCACTGGAGCTTCACACCGGCGTGCTAAACAGATGCTCGTACACACACGCACATTCACACACGCACGTCACGAGCAAAAATGGTTTTTAAACCTCCCATAGAGAGTTTCTGACCACGTGATCTAAAACTCCTTGGGGAGTTTAACAAGGTCATGTCGTTCATAAACTCCCTCATTTAAGCAAGGGGCGTTTTACGACGACATGTGGCGACTTCACTCCGCTACCACGGAGTAAATGATTGGGGCATGGGGGTTTTAGGGGCTCATATGCTAGAAAAGCTCCCATCTGGGCTAGTTTTTGTTTACAGTGTACAGTACACTTTCATACCTTCTGTCCGGAGGCGATCCACCTTTGTGCGACTACTGTGGCGATCCCTTAACTGTACTTCACACCCTACTACAATGCACGGAACTAGACGCTCTCAGGAAAAAGCATTTTTCATCGGCATACGTGCAGTTCCCACTCCATCCTGTTATGTTCATTGGCAGAGAACCCCTTTTTAAATACCAGTCCCTCTTTGAATTTCTGAAAGATGTACCTAATTTCAACGTTATTTTTCCAGGCGCTCCGTAGCGCGGTCTCATGATTGAGGCTGTTGCTGCGGTTTCTATCAAAGGAAGCACATGCCTCCCGGCCTTTGGGCTCAAAGGCCTTGAGGAAGCATTCGTGCTGTTCTCCCGCCTCTCACATGTAGATACCATGCTCACTCGTCCTTCATCCCACACCCATAGATCACACCACTTGTCACTGCCATAATTTTATACTGTATACACATCTTTTACGCTTCTTTATAGCGCGTCATTTTAGGCCTCTATACAGCCACAATACACCCTATCATCGTAATCACTGGTCATCGATAACACCACATAAAAGACATGGCGCTCTTTGGCCACCCATGGCCCTTGCGCCGAAAAACCCCACTAATCATCATCATGTAGCAAAAGCTTTTAACTAGCACTTACAGAGGCTGATCTCCGGTAGCAATAAACTTCGATATTAGGAATATAAGTCGAGTTGACGTGCGCGATGAAGTAGATCTAAATGATTAACACACGAAGATACGTCATACTGGAGGCGCTTATACGTCTCCGCTAGAGGTGCTGTTCGGAAAAATACGCGTGTATTCAGTGCTTGTCTCAATGGCTAATTTTCGCTTACAACCAAAACGGCGCTACAGGCTGGTGCGTCGCCGTTGTCGAAGTTGTTTAAGACAATAGCTGATCACGTTTAATCGAGTATGGTTCATGAAGTTAAACGGCAATATGTTATCCCGCGATTTGTTCTTGTATTTCGACCTTAGGCAGAGGTTTCTGCTTCATAATTTTCTTGCTTCTGTCGTAATCAACCCTCTCTCGCTTGTTCTTTACAGTTTCAGTGAACAAAAGCCACCAGAATATTTGTTTTCACCAACGGCGAGTCAGTATTAGTGGCTTGAGGCCAGGAAAGATGCTTCCTTCTGCAACCCATAACTAAGCATGGGGTGGCTTTCTTGGCATAAAGGTGAAATGTATTAAATGAAAAAAGCTACGGAGCACCCTTGAGCTTGGTCTTGAAAAGTTGAACGCGAAAGCGATAGCCGCACGCATGCACACAGCAGACAGTTAAAGTTTACCGTTAACGTGGTAGCGGAGTTCAAGGTAATGGCGTTACCGTGCCGCAAACGTCCGTTGCGGACAGCGCGTTTTATTATAGCGGGATAGCGACACGTTTACGTGCCCAAGCTCTGACAGCGGCGTCATCTAGCGGAGAGTGAATGCATTCAAAGAAGTGCAAAGAAACAAAAAAAAGGGAAGGCTCGCCTGTATCCCTGCACGCAGCAATATTACTACTTTTTTAGTAAGAATAAAAGTAAGGAAAATAAACCACGAACCAAGAGGGAAAATTTTAATGTGGCAGATTTATTTACACAGATCTTCTGTTTAGGCCTAGGGACATTCGAAATGGAAAGCGATCTCAAAAACTAAGCCAAGTTATCCGTAATCCTCGGTAGTCGAAGCTACCTGAAGGCAAGCGAAGCCATTTTAGTCATTTTCTCCCAAAGAAGTGGATCCGTCCACATCAACGCGAAATTCAGTTCAAAACTGGCGTGTAAAACCGCCGACATGTTTGCGACGCGGCCGCCGACACAGGAATTTATGCGAAACAAAGCAACCTTCTCGAGAAATGAGCGCCCGAACATGGAACAACAGGCCGGCGTACCTTTTTCGCGCTAAAAAAAAAAGAGTACCTCCCGCGTTGTTGGTAGACGCTGTGTCCACTTGAACACCACTATGCACACCTATCCTTAAGCCAAATTAGCTACAGTTATCTGGAAGATTACAAGGAGCCCACGATGTGGCAAGAGGTGTAGGGGAGAGGATAATAGAAAGAATAGGGCGCTACACCCCAACAATTATATTAAAGCAGTACACTGTTGACAGGATTGTTCAAAAGGGAGATAAGAAAAACGATGGAAGTTGGGGACACTTACTAAGCCAGACGACTCAGGGGTATTTGACTCGATCGTTTCTTAGAACGGCGTGGAACAGCGCACCAGCGTAGCAAGAAAAGGGACAGACTAGACAAAAGGCGCTCATTTCTATGAGTTGGTACTCAGTGCATTTTGTACTTTGCCTCTTTATTTTTTATTTTGCTGCGTCCGCGTCCTGCGTTCTTGGATGTTCGATGCAATCTCTCGCTCTCTAACCCGTCAATGACAATAAAATGCTTGTAGACTTCGCTTTACAAAAGGGTTTCAACAGGACTGTCTGCTAGCTCAATAATAAAGAAAGCCTCGTGAAAAAAAAAGAGACAAAGAAAACGAATTCTTAAGCTCCAAGGATAGCAAGGGCCACAGCAAAGATATAAAGATACATCACGCCTGGTTTTTTTTTTGTCTTTTTTGCTACTGCTAGGTCTACACGAGAATTTTGAGACCTCACAAGGTATACATTGGGCGTTTACATACGGAAATCCCGTATTGGATGCAAAAATGAAATTATGGTTACAACAACAGCAGAAATTATTCACATTGAAATGATTCCATGAATAAAGAACTCGTTCGACTCATCTTTTTATGGAATGTAAATCATTGAATTAATGTAAATGAATCAAAGCAGGGTGATGCTTAACGAAAATAAAACGTAAAATCGTGGCGTGCATAAGCAGTGCCCGCTCTTGGGCAGAACAGCAGATGTATATTAGCGTGATCACGAGCAATTTACAGCACAGACGTATTGGACGTGTTGAAGCCGCACGTGCTCACGCCAAGTCTCTTACTTAGAACTGACGCCAATATCTTCGGGCCTTTTAAGTACCACCGCAGCGTAGCAGACAGTAATAATGGAGACTGGTACATACAACATATAAAACTCAAAATAAGCGTGGTTAAAGTTCCGCACATATCTTTTATCTTTTTTTTTTGATGAATGTTGGAATTGCTAAATATATTCTATGCGCTATCTTCTACTGAGAATTTCGCGTATAATCATCAATGGAAGAAGATAACCGCCAAACCAAAGCGGAAAAACAATCTGTGGAAAGCAAACTAACGTTTTGGAACAATTACGCGAGCCTTGTGGAAAATAAAAACAAATATCGACCATTCTTACTTTTCAAGTATTTTTTTTTTACGGAATGCCATTATTTACCGAAAAATTAATTGCATTGAAATTTGGACTAAGCATACAACTTCCAGATAAGGTCCTCTTATCTGAATTTTCATTCATTCAAGTATTGCGATATCAATGTTCGATGATTATCGAGGGTTTATTTTAACACAAGTACACTTTTGTGGCATCTTAATGCGGCTAATCAATTATTTATATTGTCGCGGGCGAAAGAAGACAGACAACCTGGTGTCGACGTCTGCCCCGGGACCAGAGCAGCAAAAACGTTCTCTTCTTTCTCACACCCAAAACGTGTATGTGCCACAGCGGGATGGTATGTGTCATTACCCCCTCTCCCAAAGAAGCATCGTCTCGATGCTTTATGTGAGGGCAAAATAGAAAATGGAGAAGTATACTATACAAGCGAAATGAATGTGTCGCGACACAAAATAACGTAGTCTACTGCTGTCAAACAATGAGTCAAATAACAGGAAAGAACAAAACTAAAAAGAGAATACAAGAGGACACACGTTAAGTCGTCAATGGAGTCAATGTCACTGCACAGTCGAGTCACAGCGAGAAAAGTACGGTTTCAGCCTAGAAACATGGATGACTTTAGTTTGTGGAAGGCGACGGGAACGTCGCGAGGTGCCTTCTGGGAGAACCTCATAAGTAACATCGCTGAGACGTCGTACAATCTTATAAGGGCCGAAGTAGCGGCGCAGCAGCTTTTCTGAACGGCCGCGCTGTCTGATGGGGGTCCACACCCACACTTCATCACCAGGATTGAAGGTAACTTCTCGGTGACGAAGATTGTAGCGGCGTGCGTCTGCAGTTTGGCGACACTGAATACGGCGTCGCGCGAGTTGACGGGCCTCCTCGGCGCGTTGAGCGAACATCGCAGCATCCGTGGAAAACATTCCTGGGTTGTCGGGGAGGAGCATGGCGTCGAGCATTGTGGTCAGGGGCGTAGCCAAGGGGGGTGGGGTTCCCTTCAGTTACTTCCCTGTTTTCGTAGGCGGCCTGGGTTAACCTTGTGCAAATAGCCAACCTCGGTCTATGCGCATTTGGTTATAGTAGCGGTGTACGGCTGGTGTCTGCATGTTTTCGATTCAATGAATCTTGTAGCGTCCCCATGTTGGGCTCCGTGGTGGGTGGCCGCCACCGCTGCCGAATCCAATTCCATTAGTATGCATAGAGCATTTCCCCTCATTAGTGATCGTGCCGCTTCAAAGCGCGTACGCACCGAAGACCTGACTTTCCTTAGCCGACCCATAGAAGTATTCCCACACTATCATGTGGTACACAGCGAGAAGACCGACAAAACAGCAAGAACCGTGTCCCCTTTCATAGTATCAAGATCACTGACAGCCACCTTAGGTGCTGGCTATAAAGTTACAAAAATGGCAAGTGGAGACCTCCTTCTAGAACTCCGTGACAAGGCACAATTTGAGAAATTACACAACCTCGTAACCTTTGGCGACATTCCAATCACTGTAACACCTCATAGATCCATGAATTCAGCACGTGGAGTTGTATCCGACACTGGTCTGCTTGACCTCACCGAGGCTGAACTACTGGAAGGATGGAAGGAACAAAATGTCACAAATGTAAAGCGAATCATCATCCGAAGAAATAACCAGGAAATCCCCACCAAACACCTGATCCTTACCTTTTCCACAAGCGAACTACCGCAGACTATAAAAACTGGCTACACAAAGACACCTGTAAGACCTTACATCCCCAACCCTCGCCGATGCTTTCAGTGTCAAAGATTTGGCCATGGCTCGCAGAGCTGCCATGGTCGACCTACATGCGCAAAATGTGGTGTTCAAGGCCATGCCTCGGACACCTGCAATGACACACCACACTGCGTGAACTGCGACGGCGACCACGCTGCGTATTCACGCTCTTGTCCAAATTGGAAAAAAGAAAAAGATATCATAGCACTGAAGATCCGAGAGAACATATCTTTCAAAGAAGCACGCAGAAGGAGTTCGGCCTTTCACGGCCCAAGCTATGCTGATGCGACGCGTCAGGGGGCAGCGTCGCGTCGGCCACCGCCACTGTCCCAGCTCACGCAAAGTGAGCCAGCGACCGTGGCGGCTGCCCCTACGGTGGCAGCAGTTAAGTCTGCTCCACCAACTAAGCCAGAGATCCCGGCTACTCCAGGAACGTCGGGTCTCACGACCACGCCTCGCCAGGCGAGGTCGGAAAAACAAACCAGTAGCTCGCGTACGCGGGCGTCCAGTGCCTCACACGAGGCAATGGACACAACTCCGGTACCCCTGGTACCGAAAGAGAGGCGTAGCTCCCTGGAGCGCGCCAAGAAAACTAAAAAGCCGATAACAGGGCCCAACGACGGCCCTGCTACTTGAGTTCTAACTTTCCGATTAAACAACAACCACTTCCTTTTCGTACACACAGCACTACACTACCTCCATAATGGAAACACAAATTATACAATGGAACGTCAGAGGACTGCTCAGAAACCTCGATGATATCCAAGAACTTTTACACAAACATTCACCAAAAGTGCTGTGTGTACAAGAAACACACCTAAAATCCAAACACACGAACTTTCTACGCAGTTACATCATTCTCCGTAAGGACCGGGATGATGCCATGGCGTCATCCGGTGGTGTAGCCGTTGTATTTAGTCAAGGAATAGCATGTACACACTTACCTCTCCAAACGTCCCTTGAGGCAGTGGCTGTTCGAGCGGTCCTGCTGAACAAACTCGTCACCATTTGTTCTCTTTACATACCCCCACACTACCACCTGCAAAAACACGAATTCCAGTCCTTAATAGATGAGCTACCAGAACCTTATCTGGTCCTTGGGGACCTGAATGCACATAGCAGTCTGTGGGGCGATTCTCGCTGTGATGCGCGAGGTCGTCTGGTTGAACAGTTCCTTTTCTCTTCCGGTGCGTGTCTGTTGAATCAGAAAGAGCCAACATATTATAACCTGGCTAACAATACATATTCCTCCATAGATCTCAGCATTATATCCCCATCGCTTCTACCCTTACTCAATTGGAAAGTAATTATTAATCCTTACGGAAGTGACCACTTTCCAATAGTTCTGAGTGCACCAACAATTAATGAATATCCTCCACAAGTTCCCAAGTGGAACATTGACAACGCCGATTGGGAGGAGTTCCGTAAAGTTGCCTGCCTAAGTTGGACTGATATGTGTGCTTTAAGTACAGATGCAGCAGTAGATTACTTTACAGCTTTTCTCATCGATGCTGCAACTAAGTGCATCCCACAAACAACTGGACTGCCCGGCAAAAGACGTGTGCCGTGGTGGAACAATGATTGTCGAAACGCGCGCAAAAAACAAAACAAAGCATGGAGGGTGCTTCGAGACTCTCCAACAGCCGAGAATCTTGACAATTTTAAAAACATAAAGTCTCAAGGCAGGAGAACGCGCCGACAAGCAAGAAAGGAAAGTTGGCAGAGGTTTTTATCGGGCATCAATACATATACACAGGAGGCTAAAGTCTGGAACATGGTCGGTAGGGTAGCAGGTCGACAAGCACATTCACTTCCTTTAGTTAACACACAAGGCGACAGCTTGGAAGACCAGGCAAACTTCCTCGGCGAACATTTCGAACAGGTGTCCAGCTCGTCGCACTATACTAAAGCTTTCCAGCGATACAAAACAAGAATCGAAAGACAGAAATTAGATCGCAAGTCCAGAAAACACGAAGCGTACAATGAACCTTTCTGCATGGCTGAGCTACAAGCATCGCTTAATTGCTGCAATAATTCTGCCCCAGCCCCGCAGGGGCGTCTGCGCAAGCAGGCGTTTGGTGTGTAGCGACACCACGGACCCGAGCTAACGGGGGGGTTTCGACCGCCTCCCACGCCTAGCCGTGCGTGGCATTGCCGTGTCCGGGGAAAAGGGGATCCTGGGGGTTGAGCTGACGCCGGGTGATTGGACCTTTAAGGCCCCCCGGCAGAGGCAACACACCCCTTTGGCCCCGGCTTCACGTAGACGGCACCCCTGGGCTGACCCACCCAGGGGAAATCGGCAGTCGCCTTTTCCTGTCTCTCTCTCCCCTATCTTCGTCTTTCTCTCTCACTTTAAATCTTTCCTGTCTACTCCTCCCTTCTCGTTACTTCCGATTTTTCCTGGCGGCAAGGGTTAACCTTGTGTAGTTACTCTCGCTTGAGTAGTTATATTAGGTTATAGCGGCACTGTACGGCTGGCGTCCGTAGCCTTATACATCTAAGTGCTTCAGCGTCCCCTAGTTGGACTCCATGGTGGGTGGCCGCCATTGCTGCCGAAACAAACAAAACTATCATGGGAACACCCTCATTTCCCCGCCTACTTGATCGTCTCCCTCAGAAGAGGGTACGCACCGAAGAACTAGCATGTTTCAACCGACCGAGAACCTCCTATCCAAAATTCCACGTAATCCATAGTGAAGCTACAGACAAACAAGCCAGATCGATTTCCCCATTTGTTGTGGCAAAGTCTTTGACCGAAGTCTTTGGGCCAGGCTACAAGGTAACGAAGATGGCTAGCGGTGACCTTCTGCTTGAACTACCTGAAAAACACCACTACGACAAACTTGGTGGTCTAGCAACCTTTGGCAACATCCCAATATCTGTTTCACCTCACCGATCAATGAATACCACACGCGGAGTCGTCTCAGAAGTAGACCTTCTTGAATTATCGGAGCAAGAACTTCTAGAATGGTGGAAAGAACAAAATGTCACCGATGTAAAGCGAATCATAATCAGACGCGACAACAAAGAAATAGCGACGAAGCATCTCATACTAACCTTCGAATCCAGCGTTCTACCACAAACCATTGAAACAGGATACATCAAACTAGCCGTCCGCCCGTACATCCCAAATCCGAGGCGATGCTTCAAATGCCAGCGATTCGGCCATGGTTCGCAGAGCTGCCGTGGTCAAGAAACTTGCGCAAGATGTGGAGGCCAAGGCCATCCCTCTGAAAACTGTACAAGCACACCTCACTGCGTCAATTGTGACGGCGATCATGCAGCCTACTCGCGATCCTGTCCATACTGGAAAAGAGAGAAAGACATAATCACCCTCAAGGTAAAAGAAAACATTTCTTTCCGTGAAGCCCGTAAGAGGTGCTCACCTTTTCACAGCACACCCTACGCTGATGCGGCGCGCCGGGGGGCCGCGACGCATCGGCCCCCGCCACTCCCTCGGTCTGCGCAGAGCGACCCGTCGGCTGTGGCGCCTGCCCCCACGGCGGCAGTAGTCAAGTCTACTCCGCCAACTAGCGAACAGGGACCGGCGACTCCAGGGCCGTCGGGTCTCAAGGCCTCGTCACGCCAGACGAGGCCCGAAACTCGAGCCACTAGCCCGACCGTGCGGGCATCCAGTGCCTCCGAGGAGGCAATGGACACGGCGGCATCGGCATCCCTGGTGCCGAAACACCGGCGCAGTTCTCTGGACCGCGCCAAGAAAACAAAAAAGCCAATAACGGGGCCGGACGACCGTCCTGCCTCCTGAAACAAAGCACTTCACTTGAACACTCCACACTTTTCTTACTGTACACACAGCACCTTTTTATCATTAATATGCACACACAAATATTACAGTGGAACGTCCGAGGCCTTCTGCGAAACCTCGATGACATTCAAGAACTCCTTCACGAACTCAATCCAAAAGTGCTGTGTGTACAAGAGACACATTTAAAACCACAACACAAAAACTTTCTACGCAACTACCTCATTTTTCGAAAGGACCGAGATGATGCCATGGTATCATCTGGTGGTGTAGCCATTATAGTCAACCAATCAGTAGCATGTACACATTTACCACTACACACGTCCCTGGAGGCAGTGGCTGTTCGAGCAGTTCTTCTAGATAAACTCATCACCATTTGCTCTCTATACATACCGCCACAATACCACCTTCTAAAACATGAATTCCAGTCCTTAATAAATGAACTTCCGGAACCTTATCTGGTACTTGGGGACTTTAATGCACATAGTGGCCTATGGGGTGACTCACGCTGCGACGCACGAGGTCGTCTCATTGAACAATTCCTTTTCTCTTCTGGTGCTTGCCTGTTGAATCAGAAAGAGCCAACATATTATAACCTCGCTAACAACACCTATTCGTCCATAGATCTCAGCATTACATCCCCATCACTTCTACCCTTACTCAATTGGAAAGTCATTATTAATCCTTACGGAAGTGACCACTTTCCAATAGTTCTGAGTGCACCAACAAATAATGAATCTCGTCCACAAGTTCCCAAATGGAACAGTGACAACGCCAATTGGGAAGAGTTTCATAAAGTTGCTTGCTTAAGTTGGACTGATATGTGTGGTTTAAGTACAGATGCAGCAGTAGATTACTTTACAACCTTTCTCATCGATGCTGCAACTAAATGCATCCCACAAACAACTGGACTGCCCGGCAAACGACGTGTGCCGTGGTGGAACAATGATTGTCGAAATGCGCGCAAAAAACAAAACAAAGCATGGAGGTTGCTTCGAGACTCTCCAACAGCCGAGAATCTTGACAGTTTTAAAAACATAAAGTCTCAAGGCAGGAGAACGCGCCGACAGGCAAGAAAGGAAAGTTGGCAGAAATTTTTATCGGGCATCAATTCATATACACAGGAGGCTAAGGTATGGAACATGGTTGGTAGGGTAGCAGGTCGACAAGACACATTCACTTCCTTTAGTTAACACACAAGGCGACAGCTTGGAAGACCAGGCAAACTTCCTCGGCGAACACTTCGAACAGGTGTCCAGCTCGTCGCACTATACTGAAGCTTTCCAGGAATACAAAACAAGAATAGAAAAACAGAAACTAGATCGCAGATCCACAAAACACGAAGCGTACAATGAACCTTTCCGCTTAGCTGAGCTACAGGCATCGCTGAACTCATGCAATAGATCTGCCCCAGGTTCCGACCGTGTTGTATATGAAATGTTGAAACACCTGCCTTCTGAAACCCAAAAAACCCTCCTTTCCCTGTACAATGCTGTTTGGTTTTCCGGAGAGATCCCCTCGGCCTGGAAAGAAGCGATCATAATTCCGATTTTAAAGCAGGGTAAGGACCCATCCTCAGTTTCCAGTTACAGGCCAATAGCCCTAACAAGTTGTCTGTGCAAGGTTTTTGAAAAAATGATAAATCGGCGGCTCCTACATTTCCTCGAAGCCAACAACTCACTTGACCCATACCAGTGCGGTTTTCGAGAGGGTAGATCTACCTCTGACCATCTTGTACGTATCGAGGCCCAAATTCGCGACGCAATTGTCCACAAGCAATTCTTCCTCTCGGTGTTCCTCGATATGGAAAAGGCTTACGACACCACATGGCGCTTTGGCATACTACGAGACCTCTCACATTTAGGTGTACGAGGTAGGATGCTGACTATAATTGAAAGCTACCTGTCTAATCGAACATTCTGTGTTCGAGTAGGCAATGTGTTGTCCCGAACATTTGTTCAAGAAACAGGAGTGCCGCAAGGTGGCGTACTGAGTTGTACACTGTTTATTATCAAAATGAACTCCTTGTGTCTGTGCATACCGCGTAACCTGTTCTATTGCACATATGTCGATGACGTGCAAATCGGTTTTAAATCTTGCAATCTTACAATGTGCGAGCGGCAGGTTCAACTTGGTTTGAACAAGATAACTAAATGGGCAGACGAGAACGGGTTCAGCCTCAACCCGCAAAAAAGCACTTGCGTCTTATTTTCAAGAAAAAGAGGCCTCCATCCTGACCCGGACATTGACCTGCACGGCCAGCGGCTACCTGTCAAAACAGAGCATAAATTCCTCGGCGTAATTCTAGACGCGAAACTTACCTTCATATCACACATAAAGTATATAAAGAACAAGTGTATAAAAACCATGAATATTCTAAAGGTATTGTCACGCACCACGTGGGGTAGTGACAAGAAGTGTCTGTTGAATCTCTACAGAAGCCTCATACGCACGCGTCTAGATTATGGGGCGGTAGTCTATCAGTCTGCGACACCAAGCGCGTTGAAGATGCTTGACCCTGTCCACCACTCGGGCATCCGGCTTTCTACGGGTGCTTTCCGCACCAGCCCCGTGGAAAGCCTCTACGTCGAATCAAACGAGTGGTCGCTCCACCTTCAACGATCTTACATGTCCTTTTTATATTATCTCAAAGTGAACGCAGACAAGGAACACCCCTCACACCCCACAATTAATGATTTATCCAGTTCTGCCCTGTTTAACCACCGTCCTTCGGTGAGACAGCCCTACTCGCTTCGCGTGAGGGGCTCGGCTGAGGAAACGGGTGTGCCACTTTTCGAACACTCTCTAATGGCTCCCGCTCCACAACTACCGCCGTGGCAGTGGCAGCTTATAGATTGTGATGTTTCCTTCGTGGAAGTTACTAAGCACGCGCCACTTGCACATATCCGTACACACTTCCTCGAACTCCAGCACAAATACACTTGTCCAGAATTCTTTACAGACGCCTCAAAGTCCAATACTTCTGTGTCGTACGCAGCAGGTTGGTCCATCCTTTTCCGATTCCGGTATTCTGCACCCAAACTCAAGTATCTTCACGCGGAAGCTTACGCGATACTTGCGGCTGTTAAGCACATAAAACAATCAAAACTACAAAAGGCAGTTATTTACACGGATTCCCTAAGCGTGGTAAATGCTTTAAAAACTCTGAAAAAACACAAAAACCCTGTCCTTGTCTCGCTATACTCTCTTTTATGCACCATATACACACTCGAACAACATGTTGTAGTGTGCTGGGTGCCAGGGCACCGCGAGATTCCAGGCAACGTGTTGGCGGATCACCTAGCAGTATCCGCCCACGAAAACAGTCCCAATACACTCGTAGCTATTCCCCCACTAGATTTAAAACCCTTCCTCAAAAGAAAGCTCAGGGTCTTTTGGCAGAGCACATGGGATACGCAGACAAGAAATAAGCTACACGTTGTCAAACCGCATCTGGGTAATTGGCCGCCGGTATCGAAGTCACGCTACACAGAAGTTACACTTTGCAGACTGAGGATAGGCCACACACATAGTACACATTCATATCTT
This sequence comes from Rhipicephalus sanguineus, assembly GCF_013339695.2. Lineage (NCBI taxonomy): Eukaryota > Metazoa > Arthropoda > Arachnida > Ixodida > Ixodidae > Rhipicephalus > Rhipicephalus sanguineus. The sequence continues at coordinate 71,446 of NW_023614145.1, read as the reverse complement.
TTGTCCGGAGGCGATCCACCTCTGTGTTATCACTGTGGCGATCCACTAACTGTTCTCCACACCCTACTGCAATGCAAGGAACTAGACGCCCTCAGAAAAAAGCATTTTTCATCAATACACCTGCAGTTCCCACTTCATCCCGGTATGTTCATTGGCAGAGAACCACTTTTTAAATATCAGTCTCTTTTCGAATTTCTAAAAGATGTACAAAATTTTAACGTTATTTTTCCAGGCGCTCCGTAGCGCGGCCTCATGATTAAGGCTGCTGCTACGGTTTCTATCAAAGGAAGAACCTGCCTCCTGGCCTTTGGGATCAAAGGCCTTGAGGAGGCACTCGTGCTGTTATCCCGCCTCTCACTTGTAAATACTATGCTCACACGTCATTTATCCCATACCCATAGATCACACCACTTGTCACTGCCATAATTTTATTCGGTATACACATTTTTTACGCTTCTTTATAGCGCGTGATTTTAGGCCTCTATACAGCCACAATACATCCTGTCATCGTAACCATTGGTCATCGCTAACATCACATAACAGACATGGCGCTCTTTGGCCACCCATGGCCCTTGCGCCAAAAAACCCCACTAATCATCATCAATTCTGCCCCAGGCTCCGACCGTGTTGTGTATGAAATGTTGAAACACCTTCCATCTGAAACGCAAAAAGCCCTCCTTTCCCTGTATAATGCGGTTTGGTTTTCCGGCGAGATCCCCTCGACTGGAAGAAGCCATCATTATTCCTATTCTAAAACAGGACAAGGACCCATCCTCCGTTGCGAGCTATAGGCCCATCGCACTAACAAGCTGCCTCTGTAAACTTTTTGAAAAGATGATAAACCGCCGACTTATACATTTCCTCGAAGCAAACAAATTACTTGACCCATACCAGTGCGGTTTTCGAGAAGGCAGATCTACCTCTGACCACCTTGTACGTATCGAGGCACAAATTCGCGACGCTTTTATCCACAAGCAATTCTTCCTTTCGGTGTTCCTCGATATGGAAAGGGCCTACGACACCACATGGCGCTTTGGAATATTAAGAGACCTGCCCCACTTAGTGTACGTGGAAGAATGTTAGATATAATAGAAAGTTACTTATCCTATAGAACATTCCGTGTTCGAGTGGGCAATGTCTTGTCCCGAACATTTGTCCAAGAAACAGGAGTGCCGCAAGGTGGCGTGCTGAGTTGTACACTTTTTATTATCAAAATGAATTCTTGCGTTTGTGCATCCCGCGTAACATGTTTTATTGCATATATGTCGATGACGTTCAAATCGGTTTTAAATCTTGCAATCTTACAATGTGCGGCGGCAAAGTTCAACTTAGTTTGAAAAAGTTAACCAATGGGCAGACGACAACGGGTTCAGCCTTAACCCGCAAAAAAGCACCTGCGTCTTATTTTCAAGAAGGGAGAGGCCTCCATCCCGATCCGGACATTCACCTACACGGCCAGCGGCTACCTGTAAAAACCGAACACAAATTTTTAGGCATAATTTTAGACATGAAATTGACCTTTGTACCTCACATCAAAAATCTCAAATACAAGTGTCTGAAAGCTATGAATATCCTCAAGGTTTGTCGCGAACATCATGGGGCAGTGATACAAAATGTCTGATGAATTTGTATAGAAGCCTAATACGCACGCGCCTAGATTATGGGGCGATAATCTATCAATCTGCGACACCAAGCGCCTTGAAAATGCTCGACCCGGTCCACCACTTGGGCATTCGTCTTTCTACGGGGTTTTCGCACCAGCCCCGTAGAAAGCCTCTACGTCGTCTCGAACGAGTGGTCGCTCCACCTGCAGAGATCTTACATGTCCTTTCTATATTACCTCAAAGTGAACGCAGACAAAGAACACCCGTCACACTCCACAATTAATGATTTGTCCAGTTCTGCCCTGTTTTACAACCGTCCTTCGGTGAGACAGCCTACTCACTTCTCGTGAGGAGCTTAGCTGAGGAAATGTGTGTGCCGCTTCTCGAACACTCTTTGATGGCCCCTGCCGCACATCTCCCGCCGTGGCAGTGGCAGCTCATAGAATGTGATGTATCCTTCGTGGAAGTTACAAAACACGCGCCTATAGCACTATCCGTACATATTTCCTCGAACTACAGCACAAATACAGTTGCCCAGAATTTTACCGATTACTCAAAGTCCAATACTTCTGTGTCTTACGCAGCTGTTGGTCCATCTTTTTCCGATGCCGGCATTCTGCACCGAATACGAGCATCTTCACAGCAGAAGCATACGCCATACTTGCGGCCGTCAAACACATAAAACAATTAACTCCAAAGCGCAGTAATATACACCGATTCCCTAAGCGTGGTAACAGCCCTCAAAACTCTGAACAAACACAAAAACACCGTCCTCGTCTCCTGTACTCACTCCTATGCGCAGTCTGCGCACTCAAACAGCGCGTCGTAGTGTGCTGGGTGCCAGGTCACCGCGAGATCCAAGGCAACGTGTTGGCTGACCAGCTAGCAGCCTCCGCCCATGAAAATGCTGCCGCCAATACACTCCTTTCCGTTCCTCCACTGGACTTAAAACATTTCATTAAAAGCAAGCTCAGGGCTTATTGGCAGAACACATGGGACACACACACAAAACAAACTACATGTTATCAAGCCGCATCTGGGTAATTGGCCGCCAGTATCAAAATCACGCCACACAGAAGTAATACTTACAAGGCTAAGAACAGGACACACACGCGTACACACTCACACCTTCTATCCGGTGGTGAACCACCCATGTGTGAGGAATGTGGTGAACCACTCACCGTGCTTCACATTTTAATTCAATGTACAGAATTAGACACACTACGACGAAAACATTTTATATTACCCTACCGACAACAATTACCATTACACCCAGCTATGTTCAGGTAGGGAACCTGTTTTTAAACATCAGTCGCTCTTCGCGTTTTTAAAGGAAGTCCACAGCTTTCACGTCACATACCCAGGCAGTCCGTAGCACGACCTCTGCAAAGAGGTTGGTGCTACGGGAGCTACATTGGAGGAAGCACCTGCCTCCCTGCCTTTGGCCTCAAAGGCCCTGAGGAGGTATTCGTGCTCACAACATACCCTCATTGTTTTATCGTCACAATCACTTGTCATTCATTCTATATGCACATGCCTCACGTCATCTCATAATTTTACTACGTATGTTTTACCCGCCTTTAGCGCGAGGAATTTTAGGCCCCTTTACAGCCACCTAACATAACCATTGTTCACTTTAGCTATCATGTCCTGGCGCTCTTTGGCCATCACATGGCCCTTGCGCCAATAAACATTATATATCATCATCAAGGGGGGTGGGTTGGGGGGTTCAACCCCCCCCCCCCCGAAATTTTTCAGTTTTGCTTGCGTATACATACATGCGCACATACAAACCCACGCACGAACATACATAAAGTATGGTTGAACCGCGCCCCCCCTCCCCCGAAAAAAAGTTCTGGCCATGCCCCTGATTGTGGTAACCTCTCGACCGTTGACTAAGCGAAAAGGGGTGAAACCTGTACGTTCTTGAATTGCAGTATTATACGCAAAAGTGACGTAAATCAGGATATCGTCCCAGTTCTTGTGGTCAATGGCTACATACATTGATAGCATGTCTGCAATCGTCTTCTTCAGTCGTTCAGTCAGCCCATTTGTTTGCGGGCGATAGGCCGTTGTTTTGCGATGTTCCGTGCCACACTCTAAGCCAAAAATGGGAAAAATGAGAGTAACTGCGGGTTTTAGTCCTAAACACCAACTGTTACTCCCCAAAAAGACCAACTGGAACAAGATGGCTGACATGTCTCAAGTTGGGGGAGTAACCGTTTAGGGTTAGTTTGGAAGGGAGCAACAGAAGGACGAACGGCAACATTTGCTCTCGGCGCGCAACCGTTGCTCTCCTGCAGGACGCACACTGTATCGGTCGATGCATGGGCGACATTTCCTTGCGGGCTGGCGTAAGGAAACTACTTTTTGAAAACTGAACAGAGAGTACGCACGCTAATAGGGACATTTAGCTTGTACGTACACTTTTTAACGTTACCGTGTTACCGGAACACATGTTTTAGAAAAGTTTTAGCTCCCCGTATGTAAACGTTACGTAAGTACGTAAACGGATACTTTACGTTTGAATAAACCATGAAATGGTGATGATAACTGCACTTCAATTATATTTAATTTAAATAAGATTGTATCACCGCTGCGGCAAAATCACGAGGGGTTTTTAGCGTGTACAGTATCCCGGTATCCGCAAACGGGTGTAGAATACCGAGTTATCCGACGATGGTGTCGCCATCTTGTGACGCTTCGTGCAACCATAGTGGGCACGTTTATTTTCGCCTAGTGTTTTTGAGGAAAAAAACGATTGAAAAGATAACTCATTCGTAATTATGCCGCGGCAAGGCATTTGCACCAGAAGTAGAACGCACGATGTTTCTGCAATACAATTGTTTGCTTGCCTGGTTAATCTTGTTCCCGCCAGATGGCGCCACCTATTCAGCCTGTCGGGGTATTTATGTGAAGGCTTCTCACGTGAATACAGCTTCGGTATTCTATTTCAACTCACTCTAGTGACTTTAGCCGCTGAAACAAGGTGATCGCAATTGGCGCTCGCACTTCGGCTTATTTTTACTCGGCGGCTGGAGCCTCGGTAAAGCGGGTATCGCGAGTAGCCGCGAACGAAGGTGGATTTGCGAGATAGGGCCGTATACACGTAAAGCCAATCCGGCGAGTAGTTCACGTTCCGTAGAGGCCCGCGCATGCACAGATTCCTTCCAGCAACTCGTAACACGGTAACGTAAAGCTAAAAGCCCCTAATACAAGCTAAACGTTCCTAATAAAAGGCATGTTGCACTAGAACGCCAGCACCTGAAGCTGCTGTCGTCGCAAGCTAACTGGTGTGTTTGCGTATAACATTGGCATAAATATATAGCCTGAGAATGTGGCAATAAGATGCGAAGCTTCGCGAGACTCCGTATATACTTCACGACAAAGAAGTGGTTGAGAGAAGTACACAGTTGATAGACTTTACATTGGCGGTTTTTTGCTGAACGGCGTCTCCAGTACAAATCAGCAAAAGCCCGACTGCAGGGTTGCAGCAGAGATCACGCGACGAACACTTTTATCGCGATGCGCAGAAGACTGACAGCGAGCTAATGCCGCTGCCCCCCCCCCCTCATCTCTACCTTGTCACTTGCTGATTTTGCTGGAGGGCAGCTATCGCAATCGGGTCCGGTAGTTTGTGTTTAATCTGAGAGCAAATGGACGTTATCAGCTCAAGCTGTGTTGTCTCTTCAAAGGGGAGGTGACTCTTCCGCAAAAAAAGAATTATTAATATTGATAATAATGTAATAAAGAAGAAAACACACCTCCGGGCAAAAAAAGAAGAAATTGCTGGCCTTTTAGCTAGCGCAAAAGGGAGCTCTGGCAAAGCCTGTGTTTTCGCGAGACTCATTAACCTGACGTTTCAGGTTTACACTGTTACTTTCGATCTCTTGTGAACATCACCAATGGTTCTGCACGCCTATGCTCATTTCCTTAACTTGTCAGAACGCGCAACGACCCGTCGGTACATACATAACCCCGTTTCCTTTCAAACGGGGCCGTGCGTGTGGTGGCTTAGTGGTTAGCGTACGCGCATAGAGATTAAGGGGTCACGAGTTCGAATCCTGTGTGTTTGTTGCAAATTTTCTGAAATTTATTTCTGAGTGAGATGTCTGTATATCGTTTGTGCATTCAAACAAATATCTGTATAAACCTCAATATGCTCTCTAAGTCAATCAAAAACGAGTCTTCTTTTTGGCCCCAGAAAATTAAGGAGTAACGGGAAGGAGCATCCGTTGCTCCCTTGAGGAGCATCAGGAAGGAGTAACAGTTGGTCCTCAAGGAGCAAGTGGGGGACTAACGTTCATCCCCTGAAGGAGCAACTGAAAGGAGAGCACGGTTCATCCCCTTGCCGTTGCTCCTTTTAGGAGAGTAATGGGAGTGGCAATGCACTTGCTCCTCAAAGGAGGAACCCCTATACCCCCGTTGCTCTCTTGCTCTTGGCTGCTTTTGCTCTGGGAGATGTAGCTGTTGCCAAGGTGCTAGGAGTGACGGCCGACACTTGTGAGCCAAGGTACAGGTACCCAGCACCCACCAGTAATGTCGCGGGCGAAAGAAGACAGACAACCAGGATTCGACGTCTGCCCCGGGACCAGAGCAGCAAAAACGTTCTCTTCTTTCTCACACCCAAAACGTGTATGTGCCACAGCGGGATGGTATGTGTCAATATGCAGCACGTCACTGCTGCAGATTGGTGTCAGGGTGAAGGAACGCGAGAAAAAGCAGCATTCTTTTCCATTCTATCTTGCTCTGTGACCCACGGTGGAGTTAACGAGGTCTCCCCCCCCTTCCCTTCTCTGTACTTCTCGTGACTCAGTGACGAGGATGTCATTCTCGCCACCGCTTTGTTACTTATTTACCGGGGCTGTGAAATTACCAGTTTTTCCAGGGATCGTTGACAGAACTGGAAGCATGAAAAGCGCTTTCGACCACCCGGGATGAGTGCCCCATGTAAAAGGGTGTGTGGGCGACTAAACGCTGACAGTGGTTTAGATGCGAAGTATCTTAAGGCGGAGCTCAATCTGGTGGTGGTGTGCGGCGTGACCACCCTTACTGCGCATGCCCTCTCCCCTTCCCCTCTCCCTTTCCTTCTCCCATACCCCTCTCCCCTCCCCCTTTCCACTCTTCCTCTGAAACGCGGTCTAGACATGCCGAAATTCTCTCCTGCGCAACGCCGCGGTGAGCTCGAGCGCATGCGCGTCCCCTCCCCTTCTCTCTCCTCTCCTACGCTGCCCCCCTCTCGCCCGCCTGTCGACCGCGTTCCCCGCTCGCCCTGTGAGAATTAACGACCAGGCGAGATGGAAGATACGACGCGCGTAGCGTCCCTCTTCACGTTCCACGACGCGAGGTCGGTAGCATGCCCAACGATCGCCAGCGGAACGCGATCGTGCAAGTGCTCCGGCTTCGCATCGCCTCATGGTCCCCTTTAGCGGGAGATGGTGTAATTTTTTTCTTTCTCGGCTTTCTTCTTTCATTCGGGAAACAGCACGCCGTGGGAAATTTTAAAAATTGGGAGGTGAAGGGAGAGAGGGATGGATAACAGGGAAGGGTAAAAGAAAACCTGCGTGACTGGCCAAGATGCCAATCGCCAGACACCTGGATGTGTCACACAACCAGCTGCCTCGTGGGAGGCGTATTTCTGCGGCGGTGTTTCAAAATATGTGTATAAATAACAGTGATTAAACACATAGCAACCACAAAATCTACCCGCAGGGGCGTCTACGAAGCAGGCGTTGTTTGTGTAGCTGCACCACGGACCCGAGCTAAGGGGGGGTTTCGACCCCCTCCCACGCCTAGCCGTGCGTGGCATTGCCGTGTCCGGGGAAAAGGGGATCCTGGGAGTTGAGCCGACGCCGGGTGATTGGACCTTTAAGGCCCCCCGGCAGAGGCAAACACCCCTTTGGCCCAGCTTCACGTAGACGGCACCCCTGGGCTGACCCACCCAGGTGAAATCGGCGGTCGCCTTTTCCTATCCCCCTCTCTTATCTTTTTCTTTCTATCTTCTTTCCTTTCTGTCCTGTCTCCTTTTTTTCAGTTACTTCCTGTTTTCGTAGGCGGCTCGGGTTAACCGTGTATATGTGTCCTCTCTTGGACATAGTATATTAGGTTATAGCGGCATTGTACGGCTGGCGTTTGCAGCCTTACATGTAAGTGCTGCAGCGTCCCCTTGTTGGACTCCATGGTGGGTGGCCGCCACTGCTGCCGAAATACATACACTTATCATGGAAACAGTTCCATTCCCCCGCCTCCTTGATCGTTACCCTCACAAGAGGGTGCGCACCGACGAAATACTCCCCCGCAGGGGCGTCTGCGCAAGTAGGCGTTTGGTGTGTAGCGACACCACGGACCCGAGCTAACGGGGGTTTCGACCCCCTCCCACGCCTAGCCGTGCGTGGCTTTGCACGTGTCCGGGGAAAAGGGGATCCTGGGGGTTGAGCCGACGCCGGGTGATTGGACCTTTAAGGCCCCCCGGCAGACGCAACACACCCCTTTGGCCCCAGCTTCACGTAGCCGGCACCCCTGGGCTGACCCACCCAGGGGAAATCGGCAGTCGCCTTTTCCTGCTCTCTCTTCCCTTATCTTCGTCTTTCTCTCCCACTTTTATTCTTTCCTGTCCTCTCCTTCTTCCATTTACTTCCGTTTTTCCTGGCGGCAAGGGTTAACCTTGTGTAGTTACTCCCCTTGAGTAGTTATATTTGGTTATAGTGGCACTGTACGGCTGGCGTCTGTAGCCTTAAACGTCTAAGTGCTTCAGCGTCCCCTAGTTGGACTCCATGGTGGGTGGCCGCCATTGCTGCCGAAATAAACAAAACTATCATGGGAACACCTTCATTTCCCCGCTTACTTGATCGTCTCCCTCACAAGAGGGTACGCACCGAAGAACTAACACACTTCAACCAACCGAGACCTTCCTATCCGAAATTCCATGTAATTCATAGTGAAACTCCAGACAAACAAGCAAGATCCATCTCCCCATTTGTTGTGGCAAAGTCTCTGACCGAAGTCTTTGGGCCAGGCTACAAGGTAACTAAGATGGCTAGCGGTGACCTTCTGCTTGAGCTACCTGAAAAACACCACTACGAAAAACTAGGCAGTCTCGCAACATTTGGCAACATTCCAGTTTCTGTTACACCTCATCGATCATGAATACCACACGCGGAGTCGTCTCAGAGGCAGACCTCCTTGAATTGTCCGAACGAGAACTCCTAGAAGGATGGAAAGAGCAAAATGTCACAGAAGTGAAACGAATCATCATCAGACGCGATAACAAAGAATTGCCGACCAAGCACCTCATATTAACTTTTGCATCTAGCGTGCTGCCTGCAACGATCGAAACAGGCTACATTAAACTTGCTGTCCGTCCGTACATCCCCAATCCTAGGCGATGCTACAAATGCCAGCGATTTGGCCACGGGTCGCAGAGCTGCCGTGGTCAAGAAACTTGTGCGAGATGTGGAGGCCAAGGCCACTCCTCTGATAACTGTACAATCACACCTCACTGCGCCAATTGTGACGGCGATCCACGCAGCCTACTCGCGTTCCTGCCCCTACTGGAAAAAAGAAAAGGATATAATTACCCTCAAAGTGAAAGAAAACATTTCCTTCAAAGAAGCCCGTAAAAGATGTACACCTTTTCACACTACACCCTACGCTGATGCGGCGCGCCGGGGGGCAACGTCGCACCGGCCCCCGCCACTCCTTCGGCCTGCGCAGAGCGAGCCGTCGGCTGTGGCGCCTGCCCCCTTGGCGGCAGTAGCTCAGTCTACGCCGCCAACTCGCGAACAGGGACCGACGACTTCAGGGTCGTCGGGTCTCAAGGCCTCGTCTCACCAGGCGAGGCCCGAAACCCGAACTGCCAGCCCGCGCGTGCGGGCATCCAGTGCCTCGCAAGAGGCAATGGAAACGACGTTGGCACCCCTGGTGCCAAAAGATCGGCGTAGCTCCCTGGAGCGCGCTAAGAAAACTAAAAAGCCGATAAGGGGGCCCGACGACGGCCCTGCTGGTTGAGTTTCAACTTTCCGCCTAAACAACAGCCACCCCCTTTTTCGTACACACAGCACTACTTTTAGTTTCATTATGAACACGCAAATTATCCAATGGAACGTGAGGGGCCTTCTCAGGAACCTCGACGATGTTCAGGAACTTCTCCACGAACACACACCAAAGGTGCTGTGTGTACAGGAAACACACTTAAAACCAATACATACTAACTTTCTCCGACAGTACAACATCTTCCGCAAAGATCGCCATGATGCTCTCACATCCTCTGGCGGCGTTGCTATAATATTAGATAGAAACGTAGCGTGTCAGGCTCTGCAGCTGCAAACGCCCCTGGAAGCAGTGGCCGTTCGCGCTGTTATTTTCAACAAGCTCATAACTATTTGCTCAATCTATATACCCCCACACTACCAGTTACACAAACATGAATTTCAGGCATTTATTGATGAATTGCCAGAACCATACCTTGTCCTTGGCGATTTCAATGCACACAGCAGCCTGTGGGGGACTCTCGCAACGATGCGCGAGGCCGTCTGATTGAGCAGTTTTTGTTTTCCGCTGGTGCTTGTCTACTGAATAAGAAGGAGCCAACATTTTTTAGCCTTGCAAACAAAAGTTATTCATCTATAGATCTTAGCATTGTTTCACCCACTCTTTTACTTGATTTTAACTGGGACGTCATTAAAAACCCCTACGGCAGCGACCATTTTCCTATACTGTTAAGCACGACAGAAGAAAACGAATCACCGCCACAGGCTCCCCAGTGGAAGGCTGATGCAGCTGATTGGGAGAAGTTTGGAACCCTCACCCGTATCTCGTGGCTGAAATGTCATCCTTAGAAATTGGTGCTGCTGTTCAGTTTTTTACCGCTGTTATTATTGACGCCGCCTCGAAATCTATTCCTCAATCAAGGGGTATTGCCTCCAAACGTCGTGTCCCATGGTGGAACGACGACTGCCGGAACGCTCGCAGAAGGCAAAATAAAGCGTGGGGGTTACTGCGCGACTCCCCCACCACCGAGAACCTTATCAATTTTAAGCAGATCAAGTCCCAAGGCCGGCGAACACGCCGACAGGCAAGAAGAGAGAGCTGGCACAAGTTTTTATCAGGTATTAATTCCTATACAGACGAGGCTAAGGCCTGGAGCAGAGTAAATAGGATAAGAGGCCGAAAAACACATTCTCTTCCGTTAGTAAATACAGAGGGCAACAGCCTAGAAGACCAGGCCAACTTTTTGGGCGCACATTTTGAAAGTGTATCCAGCTCTACACATTACTCCGACACGTTCAAACGACACAAAACTATAGAAAGACAAAAATTAGAAAGAAAAGTGCGAAAAACGAGGCATTCAACGAACCATTCAACTTCGCTGAGCTGCAAGCAGCGCTTAACTGCTGCAACGAATCTGCCCCAGGCTCTGACCGTGTTATATACCAAATGCTGAAGCACCTACCCTATGAAACACAGAGAACCCTCCTCTGCCTGTATAATGCTGTATGGACTTCCGGCGAGATTCCCTCCGCCTGGAAAGAGGCCATTGTAATCCCTATCCTCAAACAGGGAAAGGATCCATCTAGCGTTTCCAGTTACAGGCCTATAGCATTAACAAGTTGCCTTTGCAAAGTATTTGAGAAAATGATAAACTGCCGCTTACTACATTTCCTGGAATCAAACAAATTCTTGACCCATATCAGTGCGGTTTTCGAGAAGGCCGATCCACCACTGACCATCTTGTACGTTTTGAGGCACAAATTCGCGAAGCCTTTGTCCACAAACAATTCCTCCTGTCTGTATTCCTAGATATGGAAAAGGCGTATGACACCACATGGCGATTTGGAATACTTAGGGATCTGTCGCACTTAGGCATACGTGGCCGCATGTTAAATATAATCGAAAGTTATCTGACAAACCGCACATTCCGTGTTCGGGTTGGAAATGCTCTGTCACGATCCTTCGTGCAGGAAACCGGAGTGCCACAAGGTGGTGTACTCAGCTGTACGCTTTTCATTATAAAAATGAACTCGCTGCATCTTTGCATCCCACGAACTATGTTCTATTGCACATATGTTGATGACATCCAAATAGCGTTCAAATCGTGCAATCTCGCAATCTGTGAGCGGCAGGTCCAGCTCGGACTAAACAAGGTGTCCCAGTGGGCAGACAACAACGGGTTCAGGTTAAACCCACAAAAGAGCACCTGTGTTCTCTTCTCTAGAAAGAAAGGCAGTCCATCCAAATCCAGAAATTGACCTGCATGGCCAGCGGTTGCCAGTAGAGGTGGAGCATAAGTTTCTAGGCGTAATTATGGACTCTAAACTCACCTTCATATCACACATTAAGTATACAAAAGACAAGTGCATGAAGACTATGAATATCCTAAAACTGCTGTCACGTACCTCCTGGGGCAGTGACAGGAAATGCCTGATGAACCTGTATAAAAGCCTCATTAGAACACGCCTAGATTACGGTGCCGTTGTCTATCAGTCTGCGACACCAAGCGCCTTGAAGATGCTTGACCCTGTCCACCATTTAGGCATTCGCCTTTCTACGGGCGCTTTTCGCACGAGCCCCGTGGAAAGCCTCTACGCTGAATCGAACGAGTGGTCGCTCCACCTGCAGAGATCCTACATGTCCTTCACATATTTTTTAAAGGTGAACGCAAACAATGAACACCCCTCATACTCAACTGTCAATGACCTATCCAGTTCAGCCTTCTTTAACAATCGTCCTACGCTGAGACAGCCCTACTCACTTCGTGTGAGAGGCCTAGCTGAGGACATGGATATTCCACTTCTTGAACACCACGTGACTGCTCCTGCTGCACAGCTACCGCCGTGGCAGTGGCAGCTTATACACTGTGATTTGTCCTTTGTAGAAGTCACGAAACGTGCCCCTGCTGCACACATTCACATGCATTTCCGTGAGCTACAGCACAAATACAGTTATCCTGAATTCTTTACAGATGCTTCAAAGTCCCAGTTTGGTGTGTCCTACGCAGCGATCGGTCCATCCTTTTCGGATGCCGGTGTTCTGAACCCTAACACAAGCATCTTCACAGCAGAGGCTCATGCGGTATTGGCGGCTGTTAACCACATTAATAAATTGAAAATTTGTCGCGCAGTTATATACACAGATTCTTTAAGCGTCGTTAAAGCCCTTAAATACTTGAAGAAGAACAAAAATCCTGTTATCGCCTCGATCTACACAGTCCTATGTACCATCTATGCATTAAAACAGCACGTTGTTGTATGCTGGGTGCCAGGGCACCGCGAGATAGAAGGAAATGTACAGGCAGATAGACTGGCTGCATGTGTCCATACAAACGTAGCCGATGCAGCCATGGCTGTTCCTGTGATGGACTTAAAGCCTCTCCTAAGAAGAAGCCTCAGAGCATACTGGCAGCGCTTATGGGACACAAGAACACACAACAAACTTCACACTATCAAACCGCAGCTTGGAAACTGGCCACCCATAGGAAAGTCTCGTCAGACCGAAGTAATATTTTGTCGCCTGCGCATAGGACACACATACAACACACACTCATACCTGTTAACCGGCGGGGACCCGCCAGCGTGTGTTAAGTGTGGTGATCCTTTGACAGTGCTTCATGTCCTGATTGAATGTCGTGAACTAGAAGGCCACCGGAAAAAGCATTTTCATTTGCCATCGCGACAGCATATTCCACTTCATCCTGCGATGTTCTTGGTAACGAGCCGCTTTTTAACAACCAATCAGTTTTACAGTTTTTAAAGGATGTCCAGTTACTTATCATATACCCAGGTCAGCCATAGCACTGCCTCTCGTGGGAGAGGCCGCTGCTGCGGCAGAAATCTCTCAAAGCACTTGCCTCCCAGACCTTGAGTGTAAGGAGACGGGTGAGGCAGTAGTGCATGATGACCTGACCGATGAACACGATGTCCATTAGCATTGTCGATCTCTTGCATCATTGCCATAGTTTTAGCCTTCGTATATTTTACGCAATTCACAGCGACTTATTTTAGGCCACTTTACAGCCACGTTACATTAATCATGTGCATCCCGTTTGTCACTGCTACCTAACACTCATAGTCATGGCGCTCTTTGGCCAACCATGGCCCTTGCGCCAATAAACTCCATCATCAATCAATCAACCGACGAAATACTCAACTCTTTCACCCGGCCAACAGAAACGTTCCCTAAATTTCATGTACTCCACAGCCAGAACCCCGAAAAACTAGCAAGAACTATTTCCCCTTTCATAGTTGCAAAATCCTTGACCGAAGCCTTTGGGCCGGGCTACAAGGTAACCAAAATGGCAAGCGGTGACCTTCTTCTCGAGGTCCCAGCTAAACAACAATACCAGAAACTCGGCAATCTCGTAACACTTGGAAACGTACCTATTTCAGTGTCACCCCATAGGTCCATGAACAGCTCACGCGGAGTCGTTTCGGAAACCGACCTCATTGACCTGTCTGAAGATGAACTTCTAGAGGGATGGAAGAACCAAAACGTGACCCATGTAAAACGGATCGTTATTAGGAGAGGCAAGGAAATCCCCACGAAACATCTCATTCTTACATTTGCATCCAGTGTTCTCCCTCAAACCATCGAAACAGGTTACATTAAAATAACTGTCAGACCATACATTCCTAATCCCAGACGTTGTTTCCAATGCCAGAGATTCGGCCACGGATCATTGAGCTGCCGTGGTCATCAAACTTGTGCTAAATGCGGTGTACAAGGTCACATATCCGACAACTGTAATGGCGCACCGCACTGCGTCAACTGTAACTGCGCGATCATCCGGCGTACTCACGCGCATGTCCAAACTGGCAAAAAGAAAAAGAAATCATCACACTAAAGTACAAGGAGAACATTTCTTTCCACGAAGCCCGTAAAAGGTGCTCGCCATTTCACACCACACCGTACGCTGATGCGGCGCGGCGAGGGGCAACGTCGCATCGGCCTCCGCCACTCCCTCGGTCCACGCAGAGCGAACCGTCGGCTGTGGCGCCTGCGCCCAAGGCGGCAGTAGTTCAATCTACTCCGCCGACTCGCAAAGAGAGCCCGTCGACTCCAGGGTCATCGGGTCTCAAGGCCTCGTCTCGTCAGGTGAGGCCCGAAACTCGAGCCACCAGCTCGCACGTGCGGGCATCCAGTGCCTCCCAGCAGGCAATGGACACTACTTCGGCACCCCTGGTGCCGAAAGATCGGCGCAGCTCCCTGGAGCGTGCTAAGAAAACTAAGAAGCCGATAACGGGGCCAGAGGACGGCCCTGTTACTTGAGTTCCAACTCCCCACATAAAAACCACACTCCCGTTTCGTACACACAGCACTACCTTAGTTTCATCATGATCACGCAAATAATCCAATGGAACGTGAGGGGCCTTCTCAGGAACCTCGACGATGTTCAAGATCTTCTCCACAAACACAAACCAAAAGTGCTGTGTGTACAGGAAACACACTTGAAACAATACATACTGAATTTCTCAGACAGTACATCATCTTCCGCAAAGATCGCCAGGATGCTCTCACATCCTCTGGCGGCGTTGCTATAATATTAGATAGAAATGTAGCATGTAGGGTATTGCAGTTGCAAACGCCCCTGGAGGCAGTGGCCGTTCGCGCTGTTCTTTTCAACAAGCTCATAACTATTTGCTCAGTCTATATACCCCCACACTACCAGTTACACAAACACGAATTTCAGGCCTTTATTGATGAATTGCCAGAACCATACCTCGTCCTTGGCGATTTCAATGCACACAGTAGCTTGTGGGGGGACTCTCGCCGCAATGCGCGAGGCCGTCTCATTGAGCAGTTTCTGTTCTCCGCTGGTGCATGCCTGCTCAATAAGAAGGAGCCTACATTTTTTAGCCTTGCAAACAGGAGTTACTCATCTATCGATCTTAGTATTGTTTCACCCACCCTTTTACTTGATTTTAACTGGGACGTCATTAAAGATCCCTACGGTAGCGACCATTTTCCCATACTCTTAAGCACTCCAAAAGAAAACGAATCTCCACCACAGGCTCCCCAGTGGAAAGCTGATGCAGCAGATTGGGAGAAATTTGGAACTCTTACCCGTGTCTCGTGGGCCGAGATGGCGTCCTTGGAAACTGGTGCTGCTGTTCAGTTTTTTACCGCTTTTATTATTGACGCCGCTTCGAAATCCATTCCTCAATCAAGTGGCATTGTCTCGAAACGTCGTGTCCCATGCTGGAACGACGATTGCCGGAACGCTCGAAGAAAGCAAAACAAAGCGTGGGGGATACTCCGCGACTCCCCTACTGCTGAGAATCTTATCAATTTTAAACAGATCAAGTCCCAAGGCAGGCGAACACGCCGACAAGCAAGAAGAGAGAGCTGGCAGAAGTATTTATCAGGTATTAACTCATACACAGACGAGGCTAAGACGTGGAACAGGGTAAATAGGGTAAGAGGCAAACAAACACATTCACTTCCTTTAGTAAACACAGATGACAACAGTCTGGAAGACCAAGCAGACTCTCTTGGTGCACATTTTGAACGTGTGTCCAGCTCTACGCACTACTCCGACACGTTCAAACGACACAAAACAACTATAGAAAGGCAAAAGTTAGAAAGAAAATGTGCAAAAAACGAATCCTTCAACGAACCATTCAACTTAGCTGAACTACAAGCAGCGCTTAACTGCTGTAATGAATCTGCCCCAGGATCTGATCGTGTTATATACCAAATGCTTAAACACATACCCTACGAAACACAGAAAACTCTCCTCTGCCTCTATAACGCCGTGTGGACTTCCGGCGAGATTCCGTCTGCCTGGAAAGAGGCCATTGTAATCTCTGTTCTGAAACAGGGAAAGGATCCATCTAGTGTTTCCAGCTACAGGCCCATAGCATTAACAAGCTGCCTTTGTAAAGTATTTGAGAAGATGATTAACTGTCGCCTAACACATTTCCTAGAATCAAACAAGCTGCTTGATCCATATCAGTGCGGCTTCCGAGAAGGTCGATCCACCACTGACCACCTCGTACGTATTGAGTCACAAATCCGCGAGGCTTTTGTCCACAGACAATTCTTCCTCTCTGGGTTCCTTGATATAGAGAAGGCCTATGATACGACGTGGCGGTTTGGCATACTGAGAGACCTGTCACACTTAGGCATACGTGGCCGGATGTTAAATATAATTGAAAGTTATCTGTCAAACCGCACATTCCGTGTTCGGGTTGGAAATGCTTTGTCACGACCGTTCGTGCAGGAAACCGGCGTTCCACAGGGTAGTGTGCTCAGCTGTACACTTTACATCATAAAAATGAACTCGTTGCATCTTTGTATCCCACGAACTATGTTTTATTGCACGTATGTTGACGACATCCAAATAGCGTTTAAATCGTGCAGTCTTGCCATTTGTGAGCGGCAGGTCCAGCTCGGCCTGAACAAGGTGTCCCAATGGGCAGATAATAATGGGTTCCGCTTAAATCCACAAAAGAGCACCTGTGTTCTCTTTTGATGATTATTGGGGTTTTGTGGCGCAAGGGCCATGAGTGGCCAAAGAGCGCCATGTCTATTATGTGGTGTTAGCGATGACCAATGATTACGATGACCGGGTGTATTGTGGCTGTATAGAGGCCTAAAATCACGTGCTTTAAAGAAGCGTAAAAGATGTGTATACAGTATAAAATTATGGCAGTGATAAGTGGTGTGATCTATGGGTGTGGGATAAATGACGAGTGATCATGGTATTTACAAGTGAGAGGCGGGATAACAGCACGAGTGCTTCCTCAAGGCCTTTGCGCCCAAAGGCCGGGAGGCAGGTGCTTCCTTTGATAGAGTTACCGCAGCAACAGCCTCAGTCATGAGACCGCGCTACGGGCGCCTGGCAAAAAACATTGAAACTATGTACATCTTTTAGATACTCAAAGAGGGACTGATATTTAAAAAGTGGTTCTCTGCCAATGAACATACCGGGATGAAGTGGGAACTGCAGGTATATTGATGAAAAATGCTTTTTTCTGAGAGCGTCTAGCTCTGTGCATTGCAGTAGGGTGTGGAGTACAGTTAGTGGCTCGCCACAGTGATCACACAGAGGTGGGTCGCCTCCAGACAAAAGATATGAATGTGTACTATGTATGTGGCCTATCCTCAGTCCGCAAAGTGTAACTTCTGTGTAGCGTGACTTCGATACCGGCGGCCAATTACCCAGGTGCGGTTTGACAACGTGTAGCTTATTTCTTGTCTGCGTATCCCATGTGCTCTGCCAAAAGGCCCTGATCTTTCTTTTGAGGAAGGGTTTTAAATCTAGTGGGGGAATAGCTACGAGTGTATTGGGACTGTTTTCGTGGGCGGATACTGCTAGGTGATCCGCCAACACGTTGCCTGGAATCTCGCGGTGCCCTGGCACCCAGCACACTACAACATGTTGTTCGAGTGTATATAGTGCATAAAGAGAGTATACGAGACAAGGACAGGGTTTTGTGTTTTTTAAGAGTTTTTAAAGCTTTCACCACGCTTAGGGAATCCGTGTAAATAACTGCCTTTTGTAGTTTTGATTGTTTTATGTGCTTAACAGCCGCAAGTATCGCGTAAGCTTCCGCTGTGAAGATACTTGAGTTTGGGTGCAGAATACCGGAATCGGAAAAGGATGGACCAACCGCTGCGTACGACACAGAAGTATTGGACTTTGAGGCGTCTGTAAAGAATTCAGGACAAGTGTACTTGTGCTGGAGTTCGAGAAAGTGTGTACGGATATGTGCAAGTGGCGCGTGCTTGGTAACTTCCACGAAAGAAACATCACAATCTATAAGCTGCCACTGCCACGGCGGGAGATGTGGAGCGGGAGCCATTAGAGAGTGTTCGAGAAGTGGCACACCCGTTTCTACAGCTAGGCCCCTCACGCGGAGCGAGTAGGGCTCTGTCATCGAAGGACGGTTGTCGAAAAGGGCAGAGCTGGACAAATCATTGATTGTGGAGTGTGAGGGGTGTTCCTTGTTGGCGTTTACCTTCAGAAAATATACAAATGATAAGTAGGATCTCTGTAGGTGGAGCGACCACTCGTTCGATTCGGCGTAGAGGCTTTCTACAGGGCTAGTTCGAAAGGCGCCCGTAGATAGTCGAATGCCTAGATGGTGGACAGGGTCAAGCATCTTTAGGGCGCTTGGCGTCGCAGATTGATAGATTATTGCCCCGTAGTCTAGGCGAGTGCGTATGAGGCTTTTATAAAGTTCATCAGACACTTTTTGTCACTACCCCACGTAGTATGTGACAACACCTTTAGAACATTCATTGTTTTTATGCATTTGTTCTTTAAATGCTTAATGTGTGATACGAACGTCAGCTTACTATCCAGGATAAGGCCTAGGAATTTGTGCTCCGTCTTTACGGAGAGATGTTGACCATAGGTCAATATCTGGATCAGGATAAAGGCCTCTCTTTCGAGAGAACAGGACACAGGTGCTTTTTTGAGGATTAAGACTAAAACCATTCTCATCTGCCCATTTGGAGATCTTGTTCAGCCCTAG
Source organism: Rhipicephalus sanguineus (assembly GCF_013339695.2). NCBI lineage: Eukaryota > Metazoa > Arthropoda > Arachnida > Ixodida > Ixodidae > Rhipicephalus > Rhipicephalus sanguineus. The sequence continues at coordinate 52,365 of NW_023614145.1, read as the reverse complement.
TTGGACCTGCCGCTCACATATGGAAAGGTTGCACGATTTAAAACCGACCTGGACATCGTCGACATATGTGCAGTAAAACATATTTCGTGGAATGCAAAGACGCAAGGAATTCATTTTGAATAAAGAGTGTACAGCTGAGTACACCTCCCTGTGGCACTCCAGTTTCTTGAAGGAATGGTATTGATAGAACATTTCCTACTCGGACACGGAACGTACGATCCGACAAGTAGCTCTCTATTATATCTAGCATTCTACCACGTACACCAAGGTGGGACAGGTCTCTTAATATTCCAAAGCGCCATGTGGTGTCGTAAGCCTTTTCCATATCGAGGAACACAGAAAGGAAGAACTGCTTGTGTACAAAAGCGTCACGGATTTGTGCCTCGATACGTAACAGGTGGTCGGTCGTGGATCTACCCTCGCGAAATCCGCACTGGTACGGGTCAAGTAGATTGTTTGTTTCCAGGAAATATATAAGACGGCGGTTTATCATCTTTTCAAAAAGTTTGCACAGGCAGCTTGTTAGTGCGATCGGCCTGTAGCTCGTAACGGAGGATGGATCCTTGTCCTGTTTAAGAATAGGAATGACAATGGCCTCTTTCCAAGACGAGGGGATTTCGCCGGAGAACCAGATAGCATTATACAAGGAAAGTAGGGTTCTTTGCGTTTCGGCAGGTAGGTTTTTCAACATGTCGTATACCACACGGTCAGAACCTGGGGCGGAATTACTGCAGCTGTTAAGCGATACCTGGAGCTCAGCTAAGCTGAAGGGTTGGTTGTATGCCTCGTGTTTTGTACATTTCCGCTCTAGTTTTTGTTTTTCTATTTTGTTTTGTACCGTTGGAAAACTTCAGAGTAATGCGCGAACTAGACACTTGTTCGAAGTGTGCGCCGAGGAAGTTTGCCTGGTCTTCCAGGGTGTCGCCTTGTGTGTTTACTAGAGGAAGTGAATGTACTTGCCGCCCTGCTACCCTACTAACCATATTCCAGACTTTAGCCTCCTGTGTATACGAATTGATCCCCGTTAAAAACTTCTCCCAACTTTCTCTTCTTGCCTGTCGGCGCGTTCTCCTGCCTTGAGATTTTATGTTTTTAAAACTGTCAAGGTTCTCGGCTCGGAGAGTCCCGAAGCAACCTCCATGCTTTGTTTTGTTTTTTGCGCGCCTTCCGGCATTCATTGTTCCACCATGGGACCCGTCGTTTGCCAGACAGTCCACTTGTTTGTGGGATACATTTGGTGGCAGCATTAATCAAAAAGCTGTGAAGTAGTCTACAGCTGCACCTATGCTTAAATCACACATGTCTGTCCAACTTAAGAGAGCAGTCTTACCAAACTGTTCCCAATCGGCTTTGTCGATGTGCCATTTGGGAACCTGTGGGGGACATTCATTTACTATTTGTGTGCTCAGAACAATAGGAAAGTGGTCACTTCCGTAAGGGTTCTTAATCACTTTCCATTTAAGTAAGGATAGAAGCGATGGAGATGTAATGCTGAGATCTATAGACGAGTATATTGTTAGCGAGGCTGTAATATGTTGGGTCTTTCTGATTCAACAGACAAGCGCCCGAAGAGAAAAGGAATTGTTCAATTAGACGACCTCGCGCATCGCACCGAGAATCGCCCCATAGATGCTATGTGCATTAAAGTCTCCAAGTACAAGGTAAGGTTCCGGAAGTTCATCTATTAAGGACTGGAATTCATGTTTTTCAGGTGGTAGTGTGGAGGTATGTAAAGAGAGCAAATGGTGACGAGTTTGTTCAAAAGAACCACTCGAACAGCCACTGCCTCCAGGGACGTTTGTAGTGGTAAATGTGTACATGCTACTGATTGGTTGACTATAATGGCTACACCACCGGATGATACCATGGCATCATCTCGGTCCTTTCGAAAAATGAGGTAGTTGCGTAGAAAGTTTTTGTGTTGTGGTTTTAAATGTGTCTCTTGTACACACAGCACTTTTGGATTGAGTTCGTGAAGGAGTTCTTGAATGTCATCGAGGTTTCGCAGAAGGCCTCGGATGTTCCACTGTAATATTGTGTGCATATTAATGATAAAAAGGTGCTGTGTGTACAGTAAGGAAGTGTGGAGTGTTCAAGTGAAATACTTTGTTTCAGGAGGCAGGACGGTCGTCCGGCCCCGTTATTGGCTTTTTTGTTTTCTTGGCGCGGTCCAGAGAACTGCGCCGGTGTTTCGGCACCAGGGGTGCCGATACCGTGTCCATTGCCTCCTCGGAGGCACTGGATGCCCGCACGGTCGGGCTAGTGGCTCGAGTTTCGGGCCTCGTCTGGCGTGACGAGGCCTTGAGACCCGACGGCCCTGGAGTCGCCGGTCCCTGTTCGCTAGTTGGCGGAGTAGACTTGACTACTGCCGCCGTGGGGGCAGGCGCCACAGCCGACGGTTCGCTCTCGCAGACCGAGGGAGTGGCGGGGGCCGATGCGACGCGGCCCCCCGGCGCGCCGCATCAGCGTAGGGTGTGCTGTGAAAGGGTGAGCACCTTTACGGGCTTCGCGGAAAGAAATGTTCTCTTTGTACTTCAATGTGATGATGTCCTTTTCTTTTTTCCAGCTTGGACATGAACGTGAGTATGCAGGATGGTTGCCGTTACAGTTGACGCAGTGTGGTGGCTCAGCACAGTTGTCGGAGGGGTGGCCTTGTACACCGCATTTAGGACAAGTTTGATGACCACGGCAGCTGAGTGATCCGTGGCCGAATCTCTGGCATTGGAAGCAACGTCTGGGGTTAGGAATGTATTGTCTGACATTTAATTTTATGTAGCCTGTTTCAATGGTTTGGGGAACAACACTGGTTGCAAATGTGAGAATCAGGTGTTTCGTTGGGATTTCTTTTCCTTCTCTTCTAATAACGATTCGTTTCACATCAGTCACGTTCTGGCTTTTCCATCCCTCTAGCAGTTCAGCTTCAGACAAGTCAAGGAGGTCCTTCAGAAACGACACCGCGTGAGGTGTTCATGGACCTATGGGGTGACACTGTAATGGCTATGCTTCCAAGTGATACGAGAGTGCTGAGTTTTTCATGCTGTTGTTTCGCTGTGACTTCGAGAAGAAGGTCACCGCTCGCCATTTTGGTTACCTTGTAGCCCGGCCCTAAGGCTTCGGTCAAGGATTTTGCAACTGTGAATGGAGAGATAGTTCTTGCGAGTTTGTCAGGGTTCTGGCTGTGAAGGACATGGAATTTTGGAAACGTTTCAGTTGGTCGGGTCAGAGAATTAAGTATTTCATCGGTGCGTACCCTCTTTTGAGGGTAACGATCAAGGAGACGGGGGAATGGAGCTCTTTCCATTATAGTTGTGTGTTTCGGCAGCAGTGGCGGCCACCCACCATGGAGTCCAACTTGGGGACGCTGCAGCACTTATGAACTAAGGCTGCAGACGCCAGCCGTACAATGCCGCTATAACCTAATATATTATGTCCAAGAGAGGACACATATACACGGTTAACCCGGGCCGCCTACGAAAATGGGGAAGTAACAGAAGAGATTAGAAGACAGGACAGCGAGGAAGGAAGATAGGAAGGCGAAAGATCAGAGAGGGGGATAGGAAAAGGCGACCGCCGATTTCCCCTGGGTGGGTCAGCCCAGGGGTGCCGTCTACGTGAAGCAGGGGCCAAAGGGGTGTGTTGCCTCTGCCGGGGGGCCTTAAAGGTCCAAGCACCCGGCGTCGGCTCAACCCCCAGGATCCCCTTTTCCCCGGACACGGCAAAGCCACGCACGGCGGGGCGTGGGAGGGGGTCGAAACCCCCCCGTTAGCTCGGGTCCGTGGTGTCGCTACACACCAAACGCCTGCTTGCGCAGACGCCCCTGCGGGGTGTGTTCTCTTTTCTAGAAGAGAGGCCTCCACCCAAATCCCGAAATTGACCTGCATGGCCAGCGGTTACCTGTAGAGGTAGAGCATAAGTTTCTAGGCGTCATTTTGGACTCTAAACTCACCTTTAGAGCACACATCAACATAAAAAATAAGTTCATGAAGACTATGAATATCCTAAAAGTGTTGTCGCGCACTTCATTGGGCAGTGACAGGAAATGCCTAATGAACCTGTATAAAAGCCTCATTCGAACGCGCCTAGACTACGGGGCCGTTGTGTTTATCAGTCTGCAACACAGAGCGCATTGAAGATCCTTGACCCTATCCACCATTTGGGCATCCGTCTCTCTACGGGTGCTTTTCGAACGAGCCCCGTAGAGAGCCTCTACGTTGAATCCAATGAGTGGTCGCTCCACCTGCAGAGATCCTACATATCGTTCACATATTTTCTCAAGAAGCACGCAAACACGAACACCCCTCACACTCTACTGTCAATGATTTGTCTAGCTCTACACTTTTTGAGAATCGTCCTTCAGTGAGACAGCCCTATTCACTTCGTGTGAGGGGCCTAGCTCAGGAAACGGGTGTGCCACTTCTTGAACACTGTCTAATGGCTCCCGCTGCACAACTCCCGCCGTGGCAGTGGCAGCGTATTGACTGCGATATATCTTTCGTGGAAGTTACTAAACCGCGCCTATTGCACATATCCGTGCATACTTCCTCGAACTACACATAAATACACATGTCCAGAATTCTTTACAGACGCCTCAAAGTCCAATACTTCTGTGTCTTATGCAGCCGTTGGTCCATCCTTTTCGGATTCCGGTATTCTGCACCCTGATTCAAGTATCTTCACGGCAGAAGCTTACGCGATACTTGTGGCCGTTAAACACATTAAATAATTAAAACTACAAAAGGCAGTTATATACACCGATTCCCTAAGCGTGGTAAGAGCCTCAAAACTCTCAAAAAACACAAAAACCCAGTCCTCATCTCCCTCTACACACTCCTATGCACGGTCTACGCTCTCAAACAGCGCGTCGTAGTGCTGGGTGCCAGGGCACCGCGAGATCCAAGGCAACGTGTTGGCGGACCAGCTAGCTGCATCCGCCCACGAAAACAGTCCTAATACATCGATAGCCGTCCCTGCACTAGATCTAAAACCCCTCCTCAAAAGAAAGCTCAGGGCCTTTTGGCAGAATACATGGGATAGGCACAAACAAAATAAACTACACGTCATCAAGCCGCGTCTTGGCATTTGGTCACCGGTATCAAAGTCACGTCACACACAAGTCACACTTTGCAGAATTAGAATAGGAACCACACAGTACACACGCACACCTTCTGTCCGGTGGTGACCCACCCATGTGTGAAAAATGCGGCGCGCCACTTACTGTCCTGCACATCCTGCTTCAATGCACGCATCTAGAAGATATTAGAGAAAAACATTTCCCATCATACCGCCAACATCTCCCACTTCACCCTTCAATGTTCTTAGGCAGGGAACCTATTTTTAAACAAGTCTCGCTCTTTCGTTATTTCAAAGATATACATAGTTTCAATGTTTTTACCCTAGCAACACAGCACGGCTTCTCCACAGAGGCCGCTGCTGCGGTAGTTTTTAAAAAAAAAAAAGCACTGGCCTCCCTGCCTTTGGCCTCAAAGGCTTTGAGGAGGTATTCGTGCTCACGACGTACGCTCATTGTTTTATCATCACGACCTCTTGTTATTCATTCTCTGTGCACATGTTTCACGTCACTCCCATGATTTTATTACTTATGTTTTTACCCGCCTTTAGCGCGAGGAATTTTAGGCTCCTATACAGCCACTTAACATAACCATTGTTCATTTCCCTATCATGTCTTGGCGCTCTTTGGCCATGAATGGCCCTTGCGCCATTAAACAACACATATTATTAAACCACAAAATGTAGTTAGCAAACTATGTCACTCTCGTGATGGCAGGCATGTTAGAGAAAAGCAGTTTTGCCGAGAGCGGATAACGAACGCAGCCCGTTCAAAGAGAAGATTGCAGCTCGCCAAGCAAGGACGGCAGCACGTTTAAAAGTGCCGTTTTGTAAAGATAAAACTCGCAGTATTGTTATCTTGCTTTCAACTATGAATAGTTTATTTATTAGAAACGCAAAGGCCTTCATCGCATACAAGATAGACGTGGCAGAATATGTGTACCAGCCACATACTTTAACAGCGCAAATTGCCTTTTTCTCTACATCATTTCTGTTACTAGCATTAACATATAAACTTTATACAACCATCTTACGTTTCTGTAAAAATATTTCTAATTTACGTACATGCTTTACCCTGCAGCGTACGGAACTGTTGCGATTTGTTATTTTAACCTTGGCAAACTTGAAATGCGTATGAAGCAACCGGTCAAGCCACTGTAATGGAGCTAAGTTATTTAAGGAGAAATTTATGAGGGTAACACGGAGCGTGATCGCCAGTGGCGCACTCAGCCAATGCAAAATTGGGTAGCCCTGAAAAGGCCTTTTCAGAAGCGCTAAGGTGCAGCGGACATCATGCTTCACCAGTGACGTTTCGCGACTCGCGCGCAGGCTTTCAGGAAACCGTCGTACGAAATACAGCCGTAATGGGAATATGTCACGCGCAGACGTGCCAGGTATTCCCCTCGGACTGTGAACCCGCAGGTTTCCAGAGCTGCCTGTAAGTCGCTGTCCCTGATCCACCCGTCTCCATCTTCGTCGTATTCCGTGAACACGGCCGCCCCGTACTCTACGGCCTCGCAGGCCATGTCCAGAATCTCGGCACACTCCGTGAAACCGCGGCTCATGCATGCCTCCAGAACGAACGCCGCTGTCAGTGGCATGATCATTGGCTGCAGCTGCCGCTGGCGAAGCCGGAGCAGCAGCTCGTTGACGAGGCGAGAACACATGCTTCACTGCTTGAGAAGTAGCAAGTCGAGTGACAATCCGGCAAGTCGTCGTCTTTTTATACAGCCACCCTCGGTGTTCGAGCACGCCTCGCAATGGCTTTTGTATTCTAAACTTCCACCTCCCCTTTCCCCTTCAACTTGGTCGCCGTTCACCCTCTCCCCCTTTCGTCTCGTGCCTTTCGTTCTTTCCCACAAACCGAGTTTGTACAAACCGGTTAATAGCTGAGCTAAAGTTTTCAACTGACGTGTTCATTGCTGCCGTGCATCAATAAAAAATCAGCGCAAACTATTTCCTCCAATCCAGGAAGACAGGCTTCGTGAACGTTTGTGCATCAATATTCCAACCGCGTGGAAGTTGAAGTGCGCTACGAAGAATATCTAAATGTTGAAGGCCAAAATTTCCGTGCAGGCTGTCTTGCTTGGTCAAGTCAAGAACGAGCTTCAATGCAGAAACATGAAGTTGTTGGCGGAAGGCACGTGTTACAGCAAGAAAAGTTCGTATATTTTAAAAGAACTGTCACATCAAAGTGCCACAAGCATATTTTTGTCATTTTCCTGTCTACGAGCGGCACGTGGTTCCCGCCGCCGCAGCGACGCGCAGTGTTGCTTGTGTAAAGCGTCCGTTGCCCGCTGGTTTCAGTGGCCGCACAAGCGCGGCGCGTTACTCCAAGCCAACGTTTATAGAACCAGGTCAGTTGCAAAACTGGGCGATGTTGCGCGGCGCCGCCGCCATCAGCGACAAATGTGGCGCTGCCGTCGCATCAGGATTCACTCACTCCACTCTCCTCCACCGGCGGTGAATGTTGTGGCGCGTCAGTATCCGTGGAATCTGCTTTCTGCTGCACGGTTTTGCGCTTTTCGCGCCCTATTGTGCTTCGTATGTGCTGCGTGTGTTCACCATGCCGACATGCTGTGTTCCTGGATGTACAAGTGGCTACAGGAAATCCGAGACACCACGACATTTCTTTTGTGCCCCGCGTGACACTGATCAGCGAGCGGCGTGGGATCACGCCATTCCTCGTGCGGACAAGAAACTGTCCAACACATCACGCGTGGTGATACGCATTTTCACGAGGAAGACATCTTGAAGACTTTCACGCACATCATCAATGGTAAGAAGATAGAAATCGCTAGAGGAAAGTGGAGCCTCGTCGAAGGATGTGTCCCAGAAATATTCCCGAACTTGCCCGCTTACCTTTCAAAACCCGCGACAAAGAAGCGGAAGCTGCCCGATAGGTGGGACACTAAGGTGCCCGAAGATAGTGAAGTGAGTTCCGACGTGCCGTCAACGAGTGGCGTCATTTCGCTTCAAGATATAGAAAACGTTTGTTTGCCCGCTGCATGCTGGAGGAAAGCTGTTGAGAATGGCGAGACAGGACGTTTTGTGGCGTTTTTCGTGCTGAAGGAAGATAAAAGGGCGCTATTCGTGGAGAAATGCGTAGTCGTCGCAGAAGACATGACAGTCACTGTTAGCGGCCGTGGCCGTTTAGCTAAGTCGCCTGACAATGTCGACACGGTCGCCCCAATTGGCCGAACTTCTGGAGAACATAGAAAAGCTGAAGGTGTTTCAGGTTGTCCCAATTCGTCTGCCGGCAGCCTCGTGAGCAATGAATGTCAAGTGCTCACCGATACCCCTAACTGCGGCCCCTGCTCGAAGCTTTGGCTTAAGCTGTGTAAACAGGTATCTTTAGAAAAACTCAAGAAGAAAAAGCAGAAGCAGAGGGAAGACATGCTAAAGAAAAGGGCCACACGCGCAGCTGTTCGACGGTCTAAACTGCTAAAGAATGTGACTGACATGAAAAAAAAGTTGCTACAAACCAGATAAAAGTCTCCAGGAGGCTTTGAGCGTACTCCCACCTATTCAACAAGTGCATTCAAATCGTCGCTAAAGCAGGCAAAGGCAAAAGCACCACAAGGAATGCGCTATAGCAGTACTTGGATTATGAACTGCCTCCTCTTGAGAATTGCAAGCCCGAAGGCTTACAAGCTTATAAGGTCGATGAAACTCCTCGCATTGCCAACGTGCAACAGGCTGAACCAAATCCTTGCAGGAATGCCATGCCAATACGGATTCAACGAAGTTGCTCTGGACACAATCAAAGCATACTTTCAAGGGAAAGGAGAGAACAGTAACTGCGGCACGCTACTGATTGATGAATCAAACTGAGGCAATCAGTTGTGTTCAACTCATCGACATACAAGTTCGATGGGTTTGTGGACTTTGCTGGCACAGCTCCTAATGAAAATGGAAAGCTCGCAGATCATGCACTTGTTGTCATGTTTGCACCCCTTTTCGAATCGTGGGTCCAACCTGTGGCCAGCTTTGCAACCAGAGGTGCAGCACCCGGTGTTGTCCTTGCAAAACTGGTGCTGGAGTCTGTTCTCCAGTTGGAACGCAATGGTGCGTGTATCATGGCTGTTGTGTCTGATGGTGCAGGAAATAACGGTCCATGTGGACGCACCTAGGAATTTCGGGAAAGTGCACTGGAGCGAGAAACAGATCCCACATCCATCATCACTCACGCCGGGCGCTCACTTCACTTCTTGTGCGATGTCCCGCACATAATGAAGTGTATCAGAAACATCTGCTGACGCACAACTATGCAATGGTGAGTGTTTTTTTCTTTTATAAATCCTGTCATTAATGGAGGATGGAACATTAAATTGAAAGTGGAAGTGACTACTTTTGGGATTCCCATTCTTCACTGTGATAACTGTTCTATTTTTATGTATCTCAGGCTGGTCCGCACAAGGTCAGCTTTGATCATTACAGGCTCCTGTACAAAACGGAGGAGAACAACCATTAAAAGTCGTTCCGAAGCTGACTGCCTCCCACATCAATCCAAGCAACCTGCAAAAAATGTCGGTGCCGCTGGCCCACAGGTACATATCTTAGTTGCAAAAAGTCACACGTGTGCACACTATTGCTTCTAAGTGCGTGCTGACTAATATACATGCCGAACTTTGTATTTCAGCTATTCAGCAGGAGTGTCGCAATTGGATTTAGTATCTACAGGGAACAAAACACACCTGAATTTGAGAACACCCATGGCACTGAGAGCTTTACTTTGCTCCTCAACAATGTTTTTGATGCCCTGAATGCAAGAATTCCTGCCGAAGGAATAAGGAAGGACTCTCGCCAAATCCAGGTAAAGAAAACGTTACTACCATTAACCTTCCTTCTTTCAGCCTATAAAACTTAGATAACAAGTGATCCGATTCTTTCAATTTGAACAACAGAATAGTTGTCTTCAGAATGCCAAAAAGGGAAAATGCACTATGTTTTTGAAACAGTACTCAGTGTACAAACACATGTAATCTTTGCTACAGGTTCTCAAGGACTTCCTCAACATGCTCAATGAGACGGAACAGCAGTGTCGACAAACCAACACAAATGTTTGCTTCACAGATGACAGTGGAGTCCTTGCGTGTCACTCTAATGTCTGTACTTGACATAATCGATATTATGCACAGCAAAGGGGTGCCATACGTGCTCACCGCAAAGTTGAATCAGGATCCCTTGGAGGTAATTAGTTTTTTCTTAAATTTTCATAGGCACACAGCTGTGCAAGTAAGTTTGTTATTAGTCCCTATAAATACATAATATGAACCGACTTTTTTTCAGCGTTTTTTTGGCGTGGTTCGAACATTTGGAGGCGATGAGGACCATCCTACGATCACCAGTTTCAGCCAAGTGTTCCGGCTCCTCAGTTTGCATACACCCCTCAAAATGGCAATCAGGGGTAACAACTGCACAGGTGAATCCGATCCAGTGCTCATCTCTCTGGAAAAGACCTTGAACAGCAAGAAGATGCTGGCTTTGACAGAGAACAGAAAAGAAACGAGAAACTCGACAGCCTTCTCAAGTCAATAACTCTGCAAGCCCATCCCACAAGTGCTCTTGAGCATGGCTACAATCGTGCACGCGCCCAAGACAGTGTATTATATTATCTTAGTGGTTATGTTGCCAAAAAAGCTTTGAAGTTTTCCAGCTGTACCAAGTGCCAGGCTAGTCTAACAAATACCGATTGTGTGCCGCCTGCGGCTATTCTGACTGAGAAGCGCTCATTTGCTCCAGGAGCCCTCAAACACCCATCACAAGCACTGAATGCATTATTGACTGTTGTAGAGGCAGTTGTGCAGGAAGAAACGAAAACTGGAAAGGTTTTTGGGAACATGTTTTGGTGCATCGTAGACCTCGTGTCTAAACGCAAGCTTGTAAAGTTAGGTTGCGACCTCCACACAGAACAGTTCACAGCCCAAATAATCAAGTTTTACTTAGTTATGCGGATGCATTTCTACTCCAGGTTTCTTGCAGAAAGAAACCATGTTAGTGAACAAGTAAAAGCCGCTAGGAAAAAGTCGCGGCTTTTGTAATTAGCTTGCCATTCATAAAGTCACCTACCGTAAATATTTCTGCAATGTATCAGAGTGTAAATAAAAAAAATGTCTGTGTTAAGTGCACACGTTTGTCTGATTCCATAAATCCTGCTGTAAATAATTAGTTAGAGCTGTTTTGATAAGGTATAATGCCCGAGACTGTAAATTGTGCAGTCTGTGTGCATCACACTGTACATGCAATATCTGAAAACCTATTTGACTGCATTGCATGCGTAAAATAAATACAATTTTTGTTTCTGTGGGCAGGACTGAATTTGTGGCGTGCAGTACACACATGGCGATTCTGCCACTCTACAATTGCAAGTAACGACCACTGCGATTCAAAGTGAAAGCTCCTTACTTCAAAAAACTAAAAGAATTATGCCACGGGAATACGCCACAGATAATTATAGCGTAATGGACAGACTCGTACGTTATGCTGTCAAGCATCGTCTATCGTGGGCAGTCCAGAAAGACATAGCTATACTGTCCTTGCCTTACCACCGCTAAATAACGTTGCTGAGGCAGCGCAACGAAAAATCTCGGTAATGTCCAGTCGGCGAAGCCCTGTCTGAACGGCTGCTCCGGCGTCTTGCCACGCCGACTACGCGTTTTCGTCTGCTAGCGGAAGCTTGTTGCGCCGCCAGCGCCACCAAACCGGAAGCTGCCCCGGCGCCGCGTGACGGGTCGGCTGACGCGGGGAGTTTTGCAACTGACCTGGTTCTATAAACGTTGCTCCAAGCTTGCTTGTTTTGGTCTGCGCGCTAATAGAATTTCCCATAAAGATGCGAAGCAAGGCATGGTTTGCGTTATGTTCTTTCGTCGATTTTTTTTCTTATCGAACGCGGAGTGTATATGCGCTGCCCAGGCTCGCAAGTTTTAAGCGAGGTATCGCGAATTTTCAAGGTACTAGCCATTCTATTCGCCTATGGACATGCTTGTAGCGAGCTGGGTCGCAGTTATATATGAATAAATAAAAAATGCAACAACTTCTGGGAACAAGGTGTACAAAGCCCTTGTTCAGGCCCATGTGGGTGCCGCCACCCAAAAAAAGAAGCTAAAGAATGGAACTGCAAATGCTAATTATTGTCTACTTTCGTTGAACATCTGATTCATGGTAAACAAGACAAGAAGCGGGGGTCGGGATCATGGGCCTCGGCGGAATTTTGCCTGGCGGGGTGCAGCAATGCCGCGCTGCATGTTGGTGAGGGAGGGGGGGGGGAAGCACATGGTCAGGATATGCAACGCCTCCTATACTTTGAGATGCCTGGCACGTCGGCCGCTATCCTATTGTTCGCCCGCGGCCACCGTGTTTTACCGGATTGCCGCGAGGCGGCGCCAGCTTCTGACACTACGCTCCGCCGGCTCCGCCACAGAAAGTCACTGCGCCAGTCGCTCTGTGGAGCTTCGCAGCTCTCAACTTTGTGAAAATTTTGTGCTTCAAGGTGTGTAGGGCTTAGCAGAGTGAAAATAATGTCAAAAACGAAAATAAAAAGTCAAAAAAGTCGAACTACAATACCACAATGTTTATTCACTGCAGCAAAAGGCCAGGCTAAGCATTCTCTGCCAAGAGCTGGGGCGTGCTGCAGATAACGCAGTATCACAGAAAGGTGATAATACCAATAGATATTGGTTCAACATAAAAAAAAAGAAATAACATCGATGCAAAGCAACATCAACTACAGGTTCATGCACATAATGACCAGAAAATTGTAAACAAAAAAAGGGAACATGTATATATTTTATCACAGGAGTAAATATCACAGAGAATAGCAGCAGCCCCAGCTATGAAGAAAAAAATGCAAGATTGGTAGTCAAAGAAAGTGTAAAGCAAAAAACGACTGTTGTCACAGACAATGGTAAAAAACGGGGGGCATCATCTCTGCATATGTGGCGAAACTAACAATTTAAAGCGAATAGGGTGGAAGAAGAGTTCCCCAATCCATGACACTGCTATCACAGTTGATGTCTGCAGTCCAAAGAAATCACTTCACTAAAAAAAAAAATCAAAGAACAAAACCAATATATGCCGTTTCAAAGCTTCAATACTTTACGTGACAGCGGCTTGTTGTGATACATATTAGCCACTGCATTTCTGTCACTTATGTCTAATGCATGGTTTGAAAATAGGGGCTTCATAAATTTTTTGCATATTACTTTCACAAAAGCCTCTCTCTGGTCATCATTGCAGCTTTTACATTTCAACACAGGCAAGCCTGTGATTGTACTGACACTGTGCTGCAAGCACTGCTCCATTGGTTTCAGAAGAGCTTTTCTGTCTGACAGCATTATCTCCACGTATTTCTTCAGTCCATAAAGAACTGTAATGAGTTCTTGTGTCGGGTAGAAGAGGCCACCCCTGTCTTGATGGGAAATCAACCCATCCACAGCAGAGTTTCCTTTTGCTTTCCTAACTAAAGACACACAGTTCTCACACGCACTTCTTTCGCTCACTGCGCGAGCTATGTAGCCCCCAACAAGTGCTATGGCTGCCATATCAGGAGTTGGCAAAAAAGGCTTCGATGACAAGCAAACTTCTCGCAGCGTTTGTTGCGCCCTTTTGGTGTTCGCACAGACAGCTACTGTGCTGTCCCTCACTTCACTTCCACGAACAGCCCGGGAAGAGCAGAAGGAAGTGGAGCTGTTGACGTTGCTTCTGTCGGATGATGCGACTATTCCTGTCTTCAAAATTTTTTCTAGTCCAGAAACAGCACTTCTCACATCCATGACGTCATTGCAACCGGCAGTCCTCCTTAGAAATCCAAACAATGATTCTATCGGATCGCTTGAGAATTTCCTTGTGAGTACAAACGTGAAGTCGCACTCATTCAGCAGAAACTGTATGCATTGCACGTTGGAAACTGTGGTGAAAACTAGGGCATGGTAGGTCTCCTTGGTGAGAAAATTTTCAGGTGAACTAGCTTCCTTTAGCATTTCGAGGTACTCGAGAAAGACGAGCTCCAGCCAGTGAAGTCTGGGATCTTCTGCGTCTGAAAACTGCCTGGTGTCCGGGTTGTTCTGGTGAATATGCTGCTCGCAGTTGCTCACATCCATTAGAACGAACCACCTGTGCATGTTCGTCATAAACTCCACTGTAGGTGCAACATTTGCAAACTTGGTATCACATGTGTGCCCTGCTTGGTCCTTCAAGAAGCTCAGAGCAGCTGTTACAGGTGGTGAAAAAATCTGTATTGCTCTTCTCACACCCATCTTCTCAATGTTTGTCGGATATACATGTTTTCTTGTGAGAAAACTGACTGGTTTGACCAAGGAGCCTTGCTGCATCCTGTATAGGTCCTTAAGATAGACAGCAGATATTTCCTGTTGACCTCCAATTTGTTTTGACAAGAACTGTGAGCGAATGTTTTTGATAATGTGGCTCTGATCAAAGGCTAAAAACAGGTACCTTGAAGGGTCAGCCGGGTGGCGTATCTTGGTTTGAAGATGCCCCTGTGACATCGTCTCCATTGCTGCAACGTTGACTTTGTGGTTGTCCGTTACTAGGCGTACAATTCTGAACCCCACCTCTTCTGTTTTCCTAATAACGTGCTGTACTGTCTTAGCAAGCAATTCCCCGGAACACCCCTTCGTAAAAAAGTACCCCACTGGAATCTTGAAGCTTGCATGTAGTCCACACAGCAAGAAGCACAAGAGGGAATTTGCAAGCTGACCCTTATCAGAAGCTGGCAAAAGATGATTGACGTCGGCACTCAGGTCAATGTCTCCAAGAATTGCATCTCGTTGCTTGTGGTACTCGAGCTTCTGTCGAATGCGCATTTCATCTACCACGAGGCTACATAGTTTTGATTGGGGTGCTGTGAGACATTCCAGCTCTGCACTCAGCCTTCTCTTGACAAGTTCACTAAATCCAACCTCTCCTGATGAACTTCCGAGGTATTTCCTCAGAGTATTTCTGCACGGAAAGGAGAGCAGGTTCTCA
The DNA here is from genome assembly GCF_013339695.2 of Rhipicephalus sanguineus. NCBI lineage: Eukaryota > Metazoa > Arthropoda > Arachnida > Ixodida > Ixodidae > Rhipicephalus > Rhipicephalus sanguineus. The sequence continues at coordinate 37,311 of NW_023614145.1, read as the reverse complement.
GTTCTCATATGTTCGTAAGATTTCGCTGAGAGGTGGCGCAAAATAGTACATTGCCTAATAGTTGTTTCAGACCATATAGGCTTCTTGGCCTTATAATTAATCACTTGATCCAAAATAATTTTGGCCTTCGTGAACGCAAGCTCCGAGTCTTTGACGACGTGAAGAAATTTGCTGACATGGCACTCCTCCTTCAATCGTTCAAGCTCCTTCTTGTACGCGTCAACCGTTGAGCGCAACCTCTCATTCTGTGCCTTTAAGGCCTTTTCTTTCTCACGCCACTTTTTGCTCTGTAAGAAAGCCGCTGACGAACTTCGGTCGTTGGTCTGCGTGCCAAAAGATCTCATGGCGTATGCGGTCTGGCCGGGATGTAGCATTCTCTCTGCGCTATTCGGATCAGGCCTCTCATCGGAATTTTCGCAGGCACGGGACGTGCAGCATTGTTGCATGAAGTCCTGAGAGGCGACGCTGCTGTTGTCAGACATGGGCACATCCACGCAATCAACGGACAACGTTGAGTCCGACACATTCTGCTGCGTTGAACGAACACGAGTGAGATTTTCAGACGCGTCATTCGAAGCTGATTTCGTTGGTGAACATTCGCGTTTCCTTTTTGCAATGGTTCTCTCACCTCGCGGCTTCGACGGTGCTGGCCTGAGGTAAGAAGGGTATTGTGGGAAAACACTGGGCACAGTACCTGGCTTCAGCATGCGTCTCTTGGTGTCTTCGCGAAAGTCCGCATCGAGAAAATGAAGGCTGCAGACAGCTGAGTATTTGGATGTAGACTTTGGCTGCCAATTCTTTCTTGATATAACTTTGAGCCATTGTTCCCGGAGTGTCGCATCTGCAGGTATCTCGTGGAATGAAACGCCAGGCTGCTTCTTGCGCTGGCTCGAGGTGCAAAAGGGCACGCAGCAGTACCGCATGACTGGGCTTCAGGTGCGGTTATTAGATCGAGCTCCGAAGAGGCAAGACGCGCGATAAAAAGTAGTACGTGGCACCCTGAGAAAAAATGACCAACAGCATTAGTGCTCACTCCGAACGGGCTACCGCAAAGACTACTGCGCGGGCGCTCGCAGTGCCGGCAAGGCGCACGATAGTGTCAGAACACAGCGCCGCGGCGCGGCGGTGGCGCGCGTAAAGGGGAGAGAGTCGCGCGGAGCAATCGGCGCTGACGCGCCAGGCATCTCAAATATAGGAGGCGTTGGGATATGTTATCTGCTGGAAGCTTTGTCGCGAATAACGAAAAAGACACAGGCTTGCCCTGTGCGTCCTGCGAGGTGAACGAAGAGCTCATGCACGTATTTGTACGAGAGCACCTGTTTGTAATACAAAGCTACGAGGAAGTCCCAAGAAGAGCTTCGCCTTGTCACCAAAAAATTTCTGCTGGTCCGCGGATTAAACCCGCACTGGGGGAAGCTCTTTTTTTCTGAGAAAAGCTTAAGGAATTTTTCGTATCGTGCTGCAAACTGATGCTTGTCAAGTTTCTCAATTCCACACAGCTGCACCGAACGAGACAAAAACGACGTAAAATGTGTACTATGAAAACATTTTTCGGCTCACGCTGCGTCCCCCACGTCACTTTTCGAAGCGAAGTCGTCGAATCAAGGAGAAAGAGCCATTCGCTGAGATGTCGCAGCAAGGCACGTTGTGGTCCCAAGAGACACCTCAGCGCAAGGCAGCCCCGCGCTTCAAAGAGGACGAAAAAAGTGTGCTGATCGATCTTGTGAGGCAGTTCGAGCACATTATTGAGTGTAAAAAACTGATGTGGCGTCAGTGGCGAAAAAATGAAATGTGGAAAGAAATAGCCAAGCGCTACAACGCCAACCACGGGATTACCAGGCGCCATCACTTCCAGCTCAAGAAATGCTGGAATAACCTCAAACAGAAATGGAAAGAGGAAGCTGCAAGGGAAAAGCGAGACCGCCACAAAACTGGTAAGAACAACATTTTTTTTGCATGACTGGTTCACTTGAGCTATTATTCTTGTGACCTTCCACATGCTTTGTATTCGGGAGATGAGTGATTGGTGAGCGTAAATACACCGGGCTATTAATGCGCACGTGTGTGCAGTCGACACATCCTGTAACGCCAGGGAATTCGGCCACTTCATAAACGTCCCGCATAACTTTAGGAAATCCCGCCGGCTGCGGGAAGCGCACCAGCATCGAGTACAAGTGCTTTGCGATGAGTAGGGTCACTTTTCCGACTGCGCGGCACACTGTCGACTGTGGAATGCGGACGAGATCGCCGGAGACTGTCTGGAATGTGTCAGCGCCGTAGCCGCAACATGGGAGGCACAGGCTGTCCTCGGTTGTCCCCGCTTTCTTGGAGCGGCAACATAGCCAGAAGCTGCCGCACGGCGTGCTTGGTGAACCTGTAGCGAGCGTGGAATCGTTCCTCCTCGTACAACTCCATCAGATTTCCTCGGTCACGTAAGGCGGGTCGCGGAATCTTCGGCAGGCAATGTACCTCAGGAAATATGCTACGTCCATAGCGTGGCAAGCAAACTTAAAAGCGGACAACCTCCGCGTCCATTCGAGATGCGGCCATGTTGGAATAACGCATCAAGACTGTTTCAAGCTAGCGCCGCAGCAGACTTGAAACTCGTCCTGGCTACGACTTAGCCAAGTCGTCCGCAAGTTCGAGAACGATTTATGGCGAGTGGCAAAGCTGTCTTGAGTCAAGTACGAGACAAGTAACATCTCTGCATTCGGGGGCCGCCCAAACCAACCAGCTAGTCTAGGTGGAGAGAAGAGGGAGAAGGGAAAGACAGGCTAGTCTAGGTGGTGGTGTTGCCAAAACACGGATGGGTTATTTCTCCAGACATCAGTGGCTAGATCTAGTCGCCGCGTCTTCAATGCACAATGTAACCCCATGAGACTGCTGAAAAAGAAAGAGAGGGAGAGAGATAAAGAAAGAGGGCAAGAAAGCGGGTTGCACTGTACATTATGAATGCATAGCTAGCAGGTTAGGCTATTGTGCCGAGGTTTCCAGGAATTGCTTGGCTGCTCTCCTTTGTACTCAGGTGACTGTAGAAGCGTTTTTCAAGGACACAAAGAACTTGACCTTGCCTCCTCATAATTTTGAGGCTCGTAGGACAGTACTTAGAAGCCTGCTTTCGCCTCGCGGGCAGGTGACGAGTGTTTGGCAGTGTACATGTGTTCAAATGACTATTTCACGTGACGCCGGTTGAACAATGGACTTTATTCGGGAGACTACCTGCGCATGAGAGGTGGTGGTGACCTGACGCGCGCCAAGTTTTGGAGGGTCACAGGGCCAAACAGCTTCTATAAACGTTGCACAGGGCGGCGACAGGTGCGAACTGAGGAGCACGTGGCGTCGTTTGCAAATATCCCGACCAGAGCGCGCGACGTAGCCCATTTACCGTCTCATTATCGCCGGCATCCCCCGCAGGGGCGTCTGCGCAAGCAGGCGTTTGGTGTGTAGCGACCCCACGGACCCGAGCTAGCGGGGGGGTTTCGACCCCTTCCCACGCCTCGCCGTGCGTGGCTTTGCCGTGTCCGGGGAAAAGGGGATCCTGGGTGTTGAGCCGACGCCGGGTGATTGGACCTTTAAGGCCCCCCGGCAGAGGCAACACGCCCCTTTGGCCCCGGCTTCACGTAGACGGCACCCCTGGGCTGACCCACGCAGGGGAAATCGGCAGTCGCCTTTTCCTATCTCTCTCCCACATCTTCGTCTTTCTCTCTCACTGTTCACCTTTCCTGTCCTCTACTCTCTTCAACTTACTTCCTTTTTCATGGCGGCAAGGGTTAACCTTGTGTGGGTAGCCAGCCTTGGATACGCCATATTTGGTTATAGCGGTAACGTACAGCTGGCGCTTGCAGGATGTGCTTTTCACACTTCCTGCAGCGTCCCCTAGTTGGGCTCCGTGGTGGGTGGTTGGCGTTACTGCCGAAACATACGACATCCTATGGATAGCTCTTTCCCGAAACTTCCCGATCGTCCCCATAAGAGGGGGCGCACCGAAGATGTATTTCGCTTTGTTGGACACCAGAAAGAAACCTTTCCACGTTATCATGTTGTACATTCCGAAAAAGCAGGAAAGACAGTGAGAATGATCTCACCTTTCCTGGTCTCGAAAACACTGTCAGATACAATTGGAGCAGGCTACAAAGCATCGAGAATGGCAAATGGAGATCTCCTCTTAGAACTCCGCGACCAAATGCAGCATCAGAAACTGTTGAATCAACATCATTTGGGGACGTCCCAGTGACAGTCACCCCCCACCGCACGATGAACACATCCCGTGGTGTTGTCTCAGATGATGACCTCATGGGACTAACTGAGGCTGAACTTGTTGAGGGCGGAGTGACCAGAATGTCCTGAATGTGAAGAGAATCAGATGAGGCGCGATGGAAAGGAAATACAGACCAAGCATCTAATCCTTACTTTTGGCTCCAGTATCCTGCCCGAAACGATCGAGGCAGGGTACATCAAACTCAAAGTCAGACCCTACATTCCAAATCCTCTCCGATGCTTCAAGTGCCAGCGATTCGGCCACAGTTCACAAAACTGTCGCGGCCGCTCTACCTGTACAAAATGTTGTGCAACTGAACATCCGTCCGAGTCCTGCGAAAATGCTGCACACTGTGTGAACTGTGATGGGGACCATGCCGCGTACTCGCGATCGTGCCCATCATGGAAGAGAGAGAAGGAAATAGTTGCAATTAAGGTCAAAGAAAACATCTCCTTCAAGGAGGCACGCAGGCGTATTTCCTACCTACCGAATGGTAGCTTTGCCGATGTGGCGCGACAGGGGGCAGCGTCACAACGGCTTCCGGCGGCTGTCCAGCGCACACGTAGTGAGCTGGCAGTGACGCCAACTTCCCCCTCGGCGGCTGCAGCCAGTGCTGCATCGCCATCTCTAAAAAAGGACCCACCAGCCTCTGAGCAGGTGGGCCCAAAGGCTCTGCCTCCTGAGGCGAAGCCTCTTCGGCGAACATCCAACGCCTCGCAAGAGGTGATGGACACTAGTTCGAGTGAGGCGGCGCGGAAAGCGCCAAAGGAGCGGCGCGACTCTGTCGACCGCTCTAAGAAAGGAAAAATTCCTATTACGGCGCCTAGAAAAAGCTCCGTAACTTGAGGTTTCTCTAAACACACAGCACTAACCTTCCGTTCAAGATGGATACGCAGGTATTGCAATGGAACGTCAGAGGTCTTCTGCATAATCTAGACGACGTTAATGAGCTCCTGCGTAAATTCCTGCGTAAGTTGACAGTAGCGTTAGCTGCAGGCAACTCCATCTTAGAACACATCTAGAAGCAGTCGCTATTCAAGCGGTGCTTTTTAACAAGCTAATCACTGTCATCTCATTATACATTCCCCCAGGCTATAGACTTATTAGAACTGAATTCCAGAACCTAATTGATGAGCTTCCTGAACCCTATTTACTAGTTGGAGATTTCAATGCACATAGCACTCTTTGGGGAGATTCTCGTTGTGATGCGAGAGGAAGACTGATAGAAAATTTCCTATTCTCTACTGGTGCATGTCTGCTCAACAAAAACGAACACACATACTTCAATGCCACGCACCAAACATACTCATCTATCGACTTAACCATCACATCCAGTACTCTAGTTCCGTATCTTGAATGGCAGGTTATTAAAAACCCATACGGAAGCGACCACTTCCCTATAGCGATAAGCTTAACAAAACGAGACAGTGGTTCCCCCCAGCTTCCTCGTTGGAAAATTAAGTCCGCAAACTGGGAGCTGTTCCAAGAATACACATATCTACAGTGGGATGACATTGCTTCCTCTATAGACGACGCTGTGGCGTATATAACACATTTTATTATAGACGCTGCTGAAAAATGTATTAAACAAACCAACAGACAAATTAGAAAACGTCGTATACCCTGGTGGAATGAAGAATGTAGGGAGGCAAGAAAAAACAGAACAAAGCTTGGCTTTACTTCGCGACCATCCAACAGCTGAGAACCTCGTTAATTTCAAGCAAACAAAGTCGCAGGGCAGACGAGTCCGTCGACAGGCTAGGAGAGAAAGCTGTCAAAAATACATATCTAACATAAACTCTTATACGGATGAGGGTAAGGTGTGGAATAGCCTAAACAAAATAAATGGCCGGGAAACACAACCACTACCCTTAGTAAATACCGAAGGCAATAGCATGGAAGACCAGGCAGACTTTCTGGGTGAATACTTTCAACATATTTCTAGCGCATCCCACTATAATCCAACCTTCCTGAGGTTCAAGGAACGCGCTGAGCGGGAACGCCTTGAACGAAAGTGCGCAAAGATGAACCTTACAACCGTCCGTTTAATGTAGCCGAACTCAAGGCCGCTTTGAACTCCTGCCACAACTCAGCACCAGGTGGTGATCGTATAATGTATGAAATGATCAGGAACTTACACCCCGAAGCACAGAATGCACTTCTGTCTCTCTACAACACCTTGTGGGCAGCTGGGTACATTCCAACGTCTTGGAAAGAAGCCATTATAATTCCAATACACAAGCAAGGGAAAGATCCGTCCTTAGCCAGTAGCTACAGGCCAATAGCATTGACGAGCTGCTTGTGCAAACTCTATGAAAAAATGATAAACCGGCGATTAATCTATCTTCTCGAAAACAACAACCTACTAGACCCACTTCAGTGCGGCTTCAGGGAGGGTCGCTCAACACTAGACCACCTTGTTGGTATTGAGGGAATAGTTAGAGATGCCTTTATCCATAAACAGTTTTTTTCTTTCCGTATTTCTCGACCTCGAGAAAGCCTATGACACAACATGGCGATTTGGAATCCTCAAAGACCTGTCCGCGTTGGGTGTTCGGGGCAACATGCTCAAAACAATAGAAAGTTACCTGTCCGATCGCACTTTTCGCGTTAGAGTGGGAAATGTCCTGTCAAAACCGTTCACTCAAGAAACTGGTGTGCCACAAGGAGGAGTGCTTAGCTGCACCCTCTTCATTGTAAAAATGAACTCTCTTCGTACGGTTATTCCTCCCGCAATGTTTTACTGTGTATATGTTGATGACGTCCAAATAGGCTTCAAATCATGTAACCTTTCAATCTGTGAGCGACAAGTTCAGCTGGCCTGAACAAAATAACTAAGTGGGCAAATGAAAATGGTTTTAAGATAAACCCCCTTAAAAGCTCGTGTGTTCTTTTTAACAGAAAAAGAGGCCTTGTATCAGATCCTGAGGTTACGCTGGATGGACAACGCTTGCAGGTCAACAAAGAACATAAGTTTCTAGGTGTCATTCTTGACTCAAAACTGTCCTTCATCCCGCACATCAAGTACATTAAAACAAAGTGCCTAAAAACAATGAATATCCTAAAAATACTGTCACACACAACTTGGGGAGTGACAGGAAGTGCTTAATGAACCTCTACAAGAGTCTTGTCAAGACACGTTTAGACTACGGAAGTGTGGTGTATCACTCTGCCGCACCAAGTGCGCTGAAAATGCTTGATCCGATTCACCATTTGGGCATACGCCTAGCCACTGGCGCCTTCAGGACGAGCCCAGTACAAAGTCTCTACGTGGAATCAGACGAGTGGTCACTCAGTTTGTTTGCAACGGTCATACAATATCTTCACGTATTTTCTGAAAGTGAATGCACAGTCTGAACACCCTGCTTATCCTACTGTAAATGATACAGGATGTGCCACACTATTCCACAAGCGACCGGCACTAAGAGAGCCGTTCTCACTTCGTGTCAGGAAGCTTAATGAAGAAATGGATGTCTCGATTGTTACACACCATGCAATGCCTCCGGCGAGACCACTCCCGCCATGGCAGTGCCAACAAATTGACTGTGACATATCCTTCATCAGAACTTCCAAACATGCTCCACAAGCGCATATACATACACATTTTCTTGAATTACAGGCAAAGTACTGTTGTGCTGAGTTTTTTACTGATGCTTCCAAGTCGCATGCCGGTGTTCATTATGCAGCGATCGGTCCTTCATTTACAGAATCCGGCGCTATGCACCGAGAAACAAGTATCTTCACAGCAGAAGCCTTTGCACTATTGACTGCTGTGAAACATATCAGCAAAGAAAAGTTAGAAAAATCTATTATATTCGCAGACTCTCTCAGTGTGGTGAAAGCCATCATGTCTCTCCGAAAGAATAAAAACCCTGTAGTGATGGAACTATATCCACTCCTTTGCACCATGTATGCATCTGGCCAACATATCGTGTTATGCTGGGTGCCTGGACATAGAGACATCGAAGGCAATGTCTTGGCTGACCAGCTAGCCACTTCTGTCCACGTAAATGCTACTAATACATCTATGGGGGTTCCCGTAACGGACCTGAAACCCTTTTTAGGAAAAAGCTCAGGGCCTTCTGGCAAAGGTCATGGGATCTAGAACTAGATAACAAATTACACTTGATTAAGCCACACCTTTGCAGTTGGACGCCCACTGCAAAGACACGCCACACCGAAGTAACATTATGCAGACTTAGAATAGGACACACACACCACACACGCGTACCTCTTTCCGGTGGTGAGCCACCCAGCTGTGATAAATGTGGCCAGCCACTCTCAGTCCTTCACGTCTTGTTGGAATGCCGAGAACTTGAAGTGCTTAGGAGAAAACATTTTCCAGTACCAGTCCGACAGCAAATCCCACTACACCCAGCAATGTTGCTAGGCAAGGATCCGTTTTTCAGATATGAATATCTTTTAAGATACTTCAAAGAACTTCGTAATTTTCACATCATATACACAGGTGATCCGTAGCACGGCCTCTCACAAGAGGTCGATGTTGCGGTAGTCTCTTAAGAGAAAGCACCTACCTCAGGCCCTTGGTCTCAAGGGCGTACGTGAGGTTTTCGTGCTACCTCCATGCTCTATTTTAGTAACGCAAGCACTACTGATTTATCCTCACCACACAATTCACGCCACTGTCATGATTTTAGCAATTATGCTTTTTACGCACCGTCATGCGAACAATTTTAGGCCCTTATACAGCCATCTAACATCCTCATTGATCACGTCCCATACCATGACCTGGCACTCTTTGGCCACCACTGGCCCTTGTGCCAAAAAATACCATATAACAACATATCGCCGGCATCGGCCGCCATAGACACCTAGAAAATGAGGCGTTCGCAGAAAACAGACGCGCTCAAGCGTGCCCCTCCGATCGACCTTTTGAACGATAACTCACAGGGTGCAGCCATAATCCCCTCTGAGTTAGGCATATGTGGGAGCCGCGTATCCCCCCCCCCCCCGGCCCCCCTATGACAAATGCGGTGCCGGGACCGATTTTGCAGCTTCCAAACGCTGAGCGAGGGGTCTCAATCAGCTAGCTTGCTGCAATCACGAACTTTTGTCCCACAAGTGCTGAGACACTGAAGACTGTAAAAAAATTGGGGGACCCTTAAGCTTCCCCTTTAAGAGTTGAACGCAATAGCGAAATCCTGCCCCTAGTGCGCACTTCAACCACTACGTGTATACTTATTAATTTGTATTGTTACACACATGCGCACACAGACACACACGCGCACGCGCGCGTGAATGGTACAGGTTTTTGACCTAAAGCAAGAGTCGCATGGCCTCTAAGATACACGCCGCGTGCTCGCCATCTCGGAGGCCATGAAGAGTCTCATAATGCCTCACAGATGGCAGCACATTATCCAGCGTTTGTTGTTTGCTTGTTGATATTTAGAGCTGTTTGAAAGTTCGTGTTTGTTTTTAGCGGCGATGGCTGCACTATCTCAGCCTTTTTCGACATAGTTTATTTATTTATTTTTTATTTATTAGTACCTCAAATGCCCCGTGAGGGGTATTACATGGGGGGTGGGCATCTAGTCGATGATAGTTTCGATGGATGCCTTGAAAGATGCATGGCTGGAGTGGTGTACAACGTCGGCAGGAAGACGATTCCAGTCCTTTGCCGTGTGAACGAAGAATGATTTCATGTGAGCGGTAGTGCGGGCTGCCGGAGGATAGACTGCCTTTGGGTGGCCATGACGGGATGTACGATGCAAGGGTTCGATGTCAGCCTGGTGAGGTAAAAGGTGATAGAACTTATGAAAAAGACACAATCTTGCAGTCCTGCGGCGCTGCTCGAGGGTTTGAAGATGAAGAGATGACTTGAGCTCGGTGACGCTGGTGTGATAAGAGTACTCTGAACAAATAAACCTAGCTGCGCGATTTTGTATGGATTCCAGAGCGGTTGAGAGGTTAGTTTGATGCGGGTCCCAAACTGAGCATGCATATTCGAGTTTTGGTCGAACGAGTGTTAAGTATGCTAGTAGTTTCACCGAGGAAGGAACAGGGCGTAGGTTACGACGCAAATAGCCAAGCGCACAATTAGCTGCATTGCTGATGTTAGAAATGTGAAGTGACCAAGTAAGGTTATTGCATAAGTTAATACCAAGGTATTTACAGCTATCATGTATTTAGCGGAAGCGAACGATTGACGACGATGAAAAGTTAGAAGTGATGTTTTTCTCACGTTTAGAGACATTAGCCATTTGTTACACCAAGATTCTATGAGAGAAAGGTCAGACTGCAGGGTGAGGATGTCAGTGTTGTTAAGTATGGGATGGTAAATTACACAGTCATCAGCAAACAGCCGGATTTTAGAAGCACAATCCTTGGGTAAGTCGTTAATGTATATTAAAAAAAGCAACGGGCCCAGAACAGTGCCCTGTGGCACGCCGGAGACAACACGTGATAAAGGAGAGGAGTGTTGGTTAGCGTAAACAATTGCTGACGGTTAGACAGAAAGTCGCAGAGCCATTCGTAAACAGGAGGGTTGAGATTTAATCGTGAGAGTTTTAGAAAGAGCCGTTTATGAGGAACCTTGTCAAATGCCTTTTGAAAGTCTAGGAAGAGGGTGTCGACGGGTATGTTTTGGTCGAGGTAAGAGGATATGTCATTGATGAAGAGGACGAGTTGTGTTTCGCAAGACATACCCTTCTGAAAGCCATGCTGGTTAGGATTGAAGTAATGACATGATGCTAGAAACTTTACCACGTGAGAACAGATTATATGTTCCATTAGTTTCGAACAAACACTGGTCAGGGAAATTGGACGATAGTTATTGCATGAAGATGATGAACCTTTTTTAGGTACTGGAATTATCTTGCCCACCTTCCAGTCTTGCGGCACCACTCCAGATGACAGAGATTGCTGAAAGATGTGACATAGGAAGGTACTGGTGACGTGTTTAGTATTCTTTAACAATTTAGAGTTGATTCCGTCAATGCCAGCTGAAGGCGTAAACTTAAGCGTCTCAATTAATTTGGTGATGCCATTTACTTCAAATGTTTATCGGACATTGGTGGGTGGTCTAGGTAGGGACATTCAGGAAGATTAGTACAAGGCTCAGAAGTGAACACGCTCGAAAAAACAGTGTTGAGTACATGAGCTACGTTGGTCTGGAATAGGCTTACTATCGTCATCAACTAGAGATAATGGTTTGTGTGGCTTTGGGTTAATGTATTTCCAAATTGCTTCGGGTTATTTCTTAACATGGAAGGCAGTGTTTCCGAATAAAACGATCGTTTAGCACTTGCGGCCAATGAATTAAACTCTTTTTCTGCTATTTTATATTTTTCCCAGGAAGAGACATTATTTGAGCGTTTGGCTAAACGAAATAACCTTTTCTTTTGTTGTTTAGGCGTTTTAATGCGTTGTTGAACCATGGGGACGAAGGGCGTTCTGTTAGTAATGGTTGGGATGAATGCTTCCGCTAGTTCTAGTATTTGTTCTTAAAAGACGTCCAGTTTATTTCAACAGTGCGCTTAGGAAATTCTGTTATGTACTGGTTGTAGAAGGTAGTCAGCGTGGTATTAATGCTATCATAATCGCCTTTATCGTAAAGCGTTATTTTCTTCGTAACCTTTTTGCTCATGGGTAGGTGACAAGTGAGTTCAGCATGCAATACAGAATGATCACTTAATCCTGGTAGATGTGCTACGGGAGATACACTATCAGAATGAGACGATAAAATGAGGTCGAGTATGTTCGAACATTGCCCCTTCTTTCGTGTTGGGGCCGATACAAGTTGTGTTAATCCGAAAGTAAGGCACGTGTTAAGAAATGTACTTTCAGAGTTATTCTTTGCTAGCGTCAGTGCGGGCTCAGACCAAGTTATATCAGGGAAGTTGAAGTCCCCAAAAAGGAGCAACGGCGCATGACAGAGTGATGTGACTGCTTGCAATGCTTCGTGAAAATGAAGAGGGAAAGAAGCATCTGCATCAGGTGGTCGATAGCATACACCGTTAAGGGCTTGAGGGTACACGTTGTTGCACAAGACAATAAAATTTCGAGGGGTGAAGTGATATCGATGATTTGGCAGCACAGGCTTTGATGGAAGGCTATCAGAACGCCACCACCTCGTTTACCCTCACGGTCACGCCTAAATATGTTGAAATCAGGAAATATCGGACTGAGCTCTGTGTCTTGGACGGTATTTTTGAGTAAAGTTTGATGGCCTCCCAAATGCGCCTAAAAATCGCCGAATGGGCTGGTTTTCGTCGGCACCTGTCGAACAAAATGCGTTAAGGAGACTCCTTCCACTACATGGCATTTTGTAGTGTTTTTTTTTCGGCGCAGTTGCACTTAACATCGTGGCTTTGTGGTAGGACACCTGCTTGCCACGCGAACGGCCCGGGTTCGATCCTCAATGGGACCGACATTTTTATTATTTATTTTATTTGCTTCTTTCTCGATTTTTCGCTCACAACCAGCGGTGCCGACGCCGACGGCGGAATTTCTGCGACACGAGCTCTCTAACGCTATCGCGTTAAAACATAGAGGGGGCGGGCACAGCGAATTTGAACAAAATGTCACCTACCGTTGTCATTGAAAGAACGCCTTTCCAATATCCTATATATGGGTCATTTATGAAAGGCGTTTGACGTCAGGTTTCGAAAAAAAAACACACCGATACTGATTTCCACTATGACTAAAATCTGGACGCCGATTCTGAAATATAGAATTTTCGTTCCACGGTGAAGTTTCAACTCATAGTGACCGCATGGGGTGCGTCACGAAAAAAAGAATGCTTGAGACCAGTCCCGTCTTCCGTGCTAAGCCGCGGGCGCCCTTTTTGAAACCCTTGCGCTAAGTTGCGTACTCTGGGGTTTCTGTCGCATCTCAAAATATCACTCGGCTAAACGTGAAAAAAAAAGTTCTGTTCATGAGTATACGCGATGGTCGTCCCATATGCTGGAGTTATGAGGGCTCGCATCAGTAAGCGCGTGCGAACTTCCTAAGGCAACCGTTTCGTGTGATCACTTCGTTTACCACACCACTGTGCGGTGGCTCTGAAACGAATGAAAAGATCTGCAGCACCATGTGCGCCAACTGATGAGGTTCTGACAGGTGCGCCGTCACATTCGCGCAAGCCCGTGGCAAGTGCGCAAGGGGTGCGCGAATATATATCCCAACAAAACTCGCAAGGTCCCTTATGCTGTTTTTGTCTAAGAGGATCCGAACGCCAAAGGCGCCTTCTTTTTCTTCTCAGTGGACAGCATTGATCCCCCCACCGAAAGCCTTCCGCACCACTCACGCGGCTTGTCAGTTCCTCGGAGATCTGCCCACCTTTGACCAAGCGGCGATGTCATGTGATGACGTCACGAGAGAGAGAGAGAGAGAGCAACTTTATTAAAAAAAAAAAGGTCCGGCGAGTTCTTCGGGATTTGGGCTAATATCCCCACCTAGGCGTCGGCCACGAGCCCTTGAGCTCTGGCGGCTGCCTCGGCCCGCTGGACGGCCCAGAGTTGGTCCTCGAGGGCGAAGCTGAGCAGTGCAGTCTCCCAGCGCGTTCGGTTCGAGGCTGCGTCTCCGTCTGGTACCCCACCTCTGTCACATCCCATAACATGTGTTCCAGGGTAGCCCTGGCCTCGCAAAACTTGCATCTTGCCGAATAAAGCTCTGGGTAACAGAGATTCAAGATCGCTGGGCTCGGAAACGTTCTGGTCTGCAGCTGTCGCCACGTGACCGCCTGCTTCTTGTTCAGTTTTTGGTGTGGTGGCGGAAATTTGCACCTGGCCAATCTGTAATGTTGTGTAATTTCTCGAAAACTAGTGAGGCGATCCTCCCACTCCCACTCCCCGCCCGACGTCGCGGCCGAGGCGGCGGCGGTGTTGACGGTGGCGGCTCGGTCCGTAAGCCCTCGAGCCGCCCCGTGCGCCGCCTCATTGCCGGCGAGCGAAGTGGTGTGTGCGGGTGCCCATAAGATGTAAACGTCCCTATTCTCGGTTTTGCCCGCAAGCAGAATTCGTAACGCCTCGGGGGAGACGCGGCCGTTGGCAAAGTTGCGGACTGCGGTCTGGGAGTCGCTAATTACCACTTCGGCCATGGTGGTGGTCACCGCGAGCGCGATAGCCACTTCCTCCGCTGTCTCCACGTGCTCAGTGCGTACAGTGACGCTTGTCTTGCAAGCGTTCTCATGATCTATTACCGCGGCCACGAAGCCGCGCCTGCGTGCGTATCTGGCCGCGTCCACGAAATGACGTCGCGATGACAAAAAATTTTGTGATCTGTCACGTCATAAGGTGACGTCAACCATTTTATTTTTATCATGAAAGTGTTTTATGCCGGGGTCCACCAAGACTTCAGTGACGTATTTCCGTCACGGAAATGACGTCGAAAAAATGTACACGATTAGATGGCAAAGGAAAAGTTCCGTCACCGATTAGCGAACCCACGACCGCTGGGTCCGCAACAACAGATTCCGGGCGCGCTATCCACTGCGCCATGGTCACAGACTCTAGAGGCTTTACAAACGCGCCTTTATATCTACCACTCTACCGGTCGGAGGGGTGGTGTTGCCCTCTGGGAGCGGCAAAGTAAAGTAATTCATTATTACTGTGGCTTCCACGATTAGTACCTGCAACGCGTTACACGTTTGTCCCATTCGGCGCGTTTTCAACAGAAGTGCAATTTTGTCAATGCCTTAACACACCGCGAGGTGGCGACCTTAACGCAAGCGTCGTAAAAGCGTCGGCCTCGCTCATCGCATCACGCTAATCAAACCAAAAATAGCTCTGCGACGAGCGCCTGCCTCACCTGGCTGTTACACCGCGTTCCCGCCTACGCGCTCGCCCCGAGAAAAATTGCGGCCGGGCTACCGGGGCCGCACGACGCGCTTTGCGTTTCTCTCTACTGCGGCCGTGGTGTTCAATCACATTTTAACATGCCGCAGCATGGCGACCAAGTTCTGCGTCGAATATGGGACGCTAGTCTGGCTATCACAACTCGTTCTTAGATTACGCTTTCACCGCCAACTACTACACCTAGCACAAGGGTTTGTTTAATGTGAGCAGCTGCGTAGGTTCGCGTATTGCCTTAGGAACGTGTATAGTGGCCCCTTGGCTGATTCGCAAAAGGAAGAATTATGGTGTAGTGAGCACTTAGCAACTGTACTTGCAGTAGGCGTTCTAGGATGGTGTGAAACGGCCAATGTTTCGCGAACAGTCGTTCGTTTCCTTACGACACTGTTGATGCATGCGCCGAGAACCGTTTTTGTTTCTCAACGTCCTTCGCTTTCTTCTCATGCGCTAGGATTCATCGAATAGAATACGGGTTTCTATAACCACGTTTCGAATGTGGGCCTCTTCAAATTCCCTGATGGAAACGAGGGCGAAGGGAATATTGGAATGGAAGAGGGAATATTCGTATTTAAAGCGTACGTCACTAGTTCGTACATTACGTTTTAGGGTGACGGTTCTACTAAAGCCCCTCCATGAGTTTTCCGCCGACCAGGTTAAGTAGCGCCAACTCGCCCTCTCCCTCTACCTTTGAACCGGATCTCCCGCAGCGGAAGCGGACGTGCCGCCATGATGTTTCCCGGTTGCACCCTCCCCACCCCCCGCCTCCGCCTGATTGTCCTGCCGCTCGGCTGTCTCCGCAACCTTCCTGCCGGCGGAGGATCGGTCGTGATTTTGCTTTAATGGAGCTTTGATGTACATCGATCTCGCTAAATGCACACTCTAGGTGATGTAGCTAAGCGTCTAGGAGATCAATGGGAACTGCAGCTGTGCGTATGTGATGCGTGCGCGGGCATTGCAACTGCACGAGTGCGTCTCGCCCGATGGAAGGACCTCCTTGATATGTGTGTTGTGTGAAGTTTCGTGCGATGCACCGAAAATGTGCCTTCGTCATGCGGCGAAAAGGCGAGCCGAATGAAAGAATGCGAGCTTCAGTGTGCGAGCTTGGTGTGAAGTTAAGCTCGCTTGGTATGCCTGAAGTGACTTAAACGCCTTCCTGCAATGTCATACTGGTGTGAATGCTCATAGACTGGGCATTGTCACCGATTAATATAATCGTTTTGCAATGTAAAGTTCGAACATCTCTGTTCCACGGCTGCTTCTTCAGACGTCGGTCAAGCGTCGATGAAAGACCCTCCTTTGCGTCTGTTGCCGCATCTGCGCCATGCAGTCATCGAACGCGAGGTTGGCGTGTGTCGTAGACAGAATGAACAATTCCGCTACTCACCCCACTGGTTCACTAGAAGTTAACAGTGGACCACACGGGCGGAATATTTATACTGCGCGGGAAGGTAGGTTTGCGAGGCGGCACGCAGTACGTTATATGTATGAAATGCCGCTTTTGCACATCTGTATGAAGCGCTACGTGGTGCTCAGTGCCGACTTCTTTGGCTGGATGCCTTGTCGTCCAATGCGCTGCAGCCAGACGGCTGTTCTCTCTTCATCATACTTACCAAGGGGTAAAGAAAAGAGAGATTTGCCGGTATTCCATCGCGTCGGACAGCCTGGTGCGCAGCAGCCAGGCGGCATCCCTAGCGACGCAGAAACACCGAGCGAAAATTCCCTCGGCGGCAGAGGTAAGATATTCTAGTTCACTGTAGCAGAGGAAATAATTGCTGTCTCGCGTGTGTGGAAACAAGATGGAAGGAAAAAGCGGAAGGAGGTGGCCCAATAACTTCCTTCCGGAAACTCCGGAACCGGAACTAGGCGGCGGCGGCGGAACAATGCTTGGCGCTACTTAAAAAAGCGGCAGTAGACGTGATGGAGGGGCTTTAGGTTCTACCATCGCCATCTTGCGAGTAGTTTACTCTTGAGCCACCAGAAGACGCCACTAAGTCACGTTTGGAAAAAAGCGAGGAAAATGCACTCACCACCGTCGTAGCATGCGGCGGCGAAGGGCCTGTTCCTGCCGCAACTAATCCATTCTTTTCGGGGGTGCCGCTGCTTCCATAATCTCCTTTGAAAAGTTTCACGTGTGCGTGACGCCCTCGCTCTCCCCTCCACCCCCACACTCCCCAACAACAACAACAGCAACAAAAAAAGGCACGGACCCGAGAGCCTTTGTACTCCCGTGCAACTGTCCAGAAAAGAGGTCTCTCTCTCCCCTGGTAACGTATAACTATTTACAATAGAATGGTTAGGCCCTGCCGCAAGGGTTGCTGGAAATAATGGTTTGGTTTCTGAACCGACTGTTTCTCTCCCTCGCTAAAAAAGAGTAGAAGACCGTTCGTTTGTGCAGTAACTTCTTGAGGAAGTTCTTCAGTGGCCCTGAACACCGGCAGTATTGGGTCGCGTGGAACAGCCCCGACCTTCCGCACGTGCATAGAAATTATAGATTTCTCCACTGTCACCAGCTTTGGCTCGACTGTAAATTTAGTGTGGGTGTCGCACATGGTCCGCTTGATACTTATGTCGCTACATTCACAAGCTACCCAGGAGGTTCCTTTCCGCTACCTCCTGGCTATCATTACACAAAGCCCCCTTTTTGTGCCTTGCAATGAGCCAAAAATAGGGATATTATATGCATGAACGAAGGAAGGGCTTTGCCTTTTTGCCAGCTAAAACACCATGAGCCTCATGCATCCCTAAACAGGTTTATGGGGCACCGCTTCCTTTTCCTCTGTTACATAGCTATTTGAAATCTTCAAGAATGTGAATGGGGATTAGGGTGACATCGGCCATGTTGTGGTGCAAGCGTGGCGAGCAGGCAGAGAGCGGGAGAGGAGGTCAAGCAACGCGGCATACATACCTGGAGGGCGCACTCACAAACATACACGAACGCACTGCTCAGCTTTAGCCGAACGTATGAGAGGCTTTTTTTTCAGCTATAAAACGAGTCCTCCTAGGACCGCAGCGAAGAGCACAAGTCGTAACGCATATGCTAATTGCGTCCTTTTGGGAGTATTGAATAATAATATGTGTAAGGGCTCTTTCTCGGCGAAACCCAACCTATCTGTATAGGCCGAAAGTCGACACCCGTAAACTAGCTCAGGTTTTCGAAGAGGCTCTCCGATAAGGCTCACGGAAGCGATTGTTATTGTACTAAAATTGTCATTTCTTCCCGCAGGTTGGCTGCTATTGGCAAAGTTGCGCAACTTATGCGAAGCAGCCAAGTGCGCAGCTATAGTACAGAACTCGATCTATGCATTGCTTGTAGTTTCAGTGCCGGCCAAAATTTCCCAATGTGCATTATTATCAGTGAGGTGTCTACGTAGCAACAATGTAAAGTAAGAAATAAATAAAACAGAACACAAAGAGGGACGGCAGTCGAACGAAGAACGCCTTCAGTGCGAAATCTCCACCGAAGCGTCAAGAAGGTTGATCCCGACAAGGACTTTTTTTTTTTTTTTTTGCTGGCTTTCTTGCTTCTGCTAGAGGTGGTGGATGTCGCCGCATCCTTTTTCCCCGTCTTAGCACAGTACACATGGTTGGGAAAGTTTAGAGTCCTCATCAAGCGCGAAAAGTGCCCCTCGCCGTCTACACGAGTGCTACAAAAAAAATAATAATTGCTTGACGTGACTTTATGACGTCACAGATCACCAAAACTTTTGTCATCGTGACGTCATTACATGACATCGCTGCTTGGTCAAAGGTGGGCAGATCCCCGAGGAACTGACAAACCGCGTGAGGTGCGGAAAGCTTTCGGTGGGGGTGGGGGGGAGGGGAGAAAGTCGACTGAGAAGAAAAAGAAGGCGGCTTTGGCGTTCGAATACTGTTATTCAAATGCATAAGGGACCTTGAGAGTTTTATTGGATAGATATTTCGCACACCCCCTATGCACTTGCCGGGCCCCCGCAGGGGCGTCTGCACAAGCAGGCGTTTGGTGTGTGTGTAGCACCACGGACCCGAGCTAACGGGGGGGTTTCGACCCCCTCCCACGCCTAGCCGTGCGTGGCTTTGCCGTGTCCGGGAAAAGGGGATCCTGGGGGTTGAGCCGACGCCGGGTGATTGGACCTTTAAGGCCCCCCGGCAGACGCAACACACCCCTTTGGCCCCGGCTTCACGTAGACGGCACCCCTGGGCTGACCCACCCAGGGGAAATCGGCAGTCGCCTTTTCCTGCCTCTCCCCTCACATCTTCGTCTTTTCTCTTACTTTAAATCTTTCCTGTCCTCTACTCTCTTCCATTGACTTCCGTGTTTCCTGGCGGCAAGGGTTAACCCTGTGTGGTTATCCTACCTTGGATACACCATATTCGGTTATAGTGGTGGCGTACAGCTGGCGCCTGCAGGGCCTGTGCTTACAGACCCTGCAGCGTCCCCTTGTAGGACTCCATGGTGGGTGGCTGGCGC
Organism: Rhipicephalus sanguineus; assembly: GCF_013339695.2. Taxonomy (NCBI): domain Eukaryota; kingdom Metazoa; phylum Arthropoda; class Arachnida; order Ixodida; family Ixodidae; genus Rhipicephalus; species Rhipicephalus sanguineus. The sequence goes on along the minus strand of NW_023614145.1, from coordinate 17,792 downwards.
TGCTGCCGAAATATAAACATTTACATATGGCTAGTTCCTTCCCCCCACTCCCTGATCGCCCTCACAAAAGAGGGCGCACCGACGAAGTCTTCCAGTTTTTTGGTCACCAGAGAGTATCTTTCCCCCGATTCCACGTTATCCACGCTGACACACCCGGCAAACCAGTGCGAACACTTTCACCTTTTCTAGTTTCGAAGTCTTTGACCGAAATCTTTGGCCCAGGATATAAAGTATCGAGAATGGCAAGTGGTGACCTCCTCTTGGAGCTCCGCGACCAGAAACAATATGAGAGACTGCCTAATCTAGCGAAATTTGGAGATACCAACTTAATAGTAACCCCACACCGAACCATGAATACCACCCGTGGCGTTGTTTCAGATGATGACTTGTTAGGGCTGACGGAGGCTGAACTCCTGGAGGGTTTCAGCGAACAGAATGTCATCAACGTGAAACGAATTAGGATAAGGCGTGATGGCAAAGAAGTCCAGACTAAGCACCTGATACTTACTTTCAATTCAAGTGTACTGCCCGACTCCATCGAGGCTGGGTACATCAAGCTTCGAGTGAGGCCATATATACCAAACCCTCTCCGATGTTTCAAATGCCAGCGGTTCGGCCACAGTTCACAGAACTGCCGAGGCCGCCTAACTTGCGCCAAATGCAGTGCTGAAGAACACACATCTGATGCCTGTGAAAACTCTCCTCTCTGTGCGAACTGTAATGGGGAGCATGCCGCATACTCACGGTCATGCCCATGCTGGAAAAAAGAAAAGGAAATTGTCACAATTAAAGTAAAACAAAACATTTCATTTAAGGAGGCACGAAGGCAGGTGTCCTACCTACCAGAAACCAGCTTTGCCGAAGTGGCGCGTCAGGGGGCAGCGCCACGACGGCCTTCGGCGGCTGTCCGGCACACGCGTAGTGAGCCGGCGGTGACGCCACCCGCCCCCTCGGCGGTTGCAGCCAGTGCTGCTCCGCCATCCAAGAAGGACCCACCAACCTCCGGGTTGGGGGGCGCGAAGGTCTCGTCTTCTGAGGCGAGGCCCTCAAAACAAACGCAGCGCTCGCAAGAGCGCGTGTCCAGCGCCTCGCAAGATGCAATGGACACAACACCGAGCGTGAGGGCGCAGCCAGCGCCTAAGGATCGGCGCGACTCCGTCGACCGATCCAAAAAAGAAAAATCTCGAGTCACGGCCCCTGGAAAGGGTCCGTGAGCTAATTTTCCATCCTTGAGCACACAGCACAAAACACATCTAAAATGGACACACAGATCCTACAGTGGAATGTGAGAGGACTTCTCCATAATCTTGATGATATTAGAGAACTTCTTAATAAACATACCCCAAAGGTGCTGTGTGTTCAGGAAACACATCTCAAGTCCACACAAACAAACTTTCTAAAGCAATATGCCATCTTCCGCAAAGACCGTGACGACGCTGCCGCCTCGTCGGGCGGTGTCGCTATAATAGTTGATAAAGGTGTTGCCTGTAAGCAATTAAACCTCCGAACTTCTCTTGAGGCAGTTGCTGTCCGAGCAGTGCTGTTCGGTAAGCTACTAACAATTACTTCTATTTACATTCCTCCGTGCTATCAACTTTCGAAGACACAATTTCAAAGCTTCATTGATGAACTTCCTCCGCCATATATAGTCGTTGGTGATCTAAACGCACATAATCCCCTATGGGGCGACTCCCGTTTGGATGCGCGAGGACGCCTAATAGAACACTTTCTGTTTTCGTCAGGCGCATGTTTACTTAACAAAAAAGAACCAACGTATTATAGCACTACACACAACACATACTCTTCTATAGACCTAAGTATTGTCTCGAGTACACTAATTCCATATCTGGAGTGGTCCGTTGTCAAGAACCCCTTTGGGAGTGACCACTTCCCGATTATGTTGAAGTTAACAAAAGAAGATACATGCTCGCCTGACTTTCCTCGTTGGAACACCAAGTCAGCCAACTGGGAACTGTTCCGAGAAAGCACATTTTTAGACGGAGATGACATTGGTGATTTTAATATAGACGATGCTGTGGCATACCTAACAGCTATTATTGACGCTGCAGTGAAATGTATTAAGCAAACTAACGGAATGACTAATAAGCGTCGCATACCATGGTGGAACGACGATTGTCGGAAAGCGCGCAATAGTCAAAATAAAGCTTGGAGATTACTCCGAAATTACCCAACGGCTGAAAACCTCGTCAATTTCAAACAGGTTAAGTCACAAGCCAGAAGAACGCGTCGTCTTGCAAAGAAAGAAAGTTGGAATAGGTACATCTCCGGTATAAATTCTTACACCGACGAAACGAAGGTTTGGAATAGGGTAAACAAGTTAATGGGTCGGGAGTCACACCCCCTACCCTTGGTAAATAGCCGAGGTGAGAGCCTGGAGGAACAGGCGGACTGCCTAGGTGAACACTTTGAATATGTCTCAAGTGCATCACACTATACAGAAACGTTCTTAAGATTCAAAGAACGCGAAGAGCGGCAGCCCCTTAAATGTAAACGTCCATCCAGTGAGGCTTACAACTGCCCATTTACATTAGCTGAACTTAAGGCATCTCTTGCGTGCTGCAACAACTCGGCGCCAGGTGGCGATCGCATAATGTACGAAATGATCAAGTATCTTCACCCCGAAGCACTAAAAACACTCCTAACCCTCTACAATACCATGTGGGCAGCTGGGTATATTCCATTGTTATGGAAAGAAGCGATAGTCATCCCGGTACTTAAACAAGGCAAAGACCCGTCCTTAGCCGCCAGCTACAGGCCAATAGCAAAGCTCTATGCAAACTATATGAGAAAATGGTAAACCGGCGCTTAATTCACTTTCTAGAAAGTAACAGTATACTAGACCCCCTTCAGTGTGGTTTCAGAGAGGGGAGGTCGACAATAGACCACCTTGTTCGCATAGAGACATACATCAGAGATGCATTTTCATAAGCAGGTTGTACTTTCGGTTTTCCTAGACTTAGAGAAAGCGTACGATACCACATGGCGATTCGGGATTCTACGCGATCTTGCCGCCATGGGCATCCATGGGAACATGTTAAACACAATTGAAAGTTATCTGTCTAACCGAACCTTTCGCGTAAAAGTGGGAAATGCTCTCTCTAGATCATTCACCCAAGAGACTGGTGTTCCGCAAGGGGGCGTGCTTAGTTGCACACTCTTTCTTGTAAAAATGAACTCTCTGCAGTCAGTAATTCCAAGCGCGATGTTTTATTCCGTGTATGTTGATGATGTGCAGATGAGTTTCAAATCATGCAATATGTCTATCTGCGAACGACAAGTGCAGCTTGGAATGAATAAATTCTCTAAATGGGCGGATGAGAATGGCTTTAAAATAAACACCCAGAAGAGTACTTGCGTACTTTTCTCCAACAAACGAGGGGTAATGCCACTACCAAGTATTGCGATCAAGGGAGACCAACTCTCTGTCAGCAGCGAGCATAAATTCCTGGGAACCACTTTAGATTCTAAGCTCACGTTTATACCCCATATTAAATATGTAAAAATGAAATGTCTGAAAGCGATGAACGTCCTAAAGCTTCTATCACGTACAACATGGGGTAGTGATCGAAAGTGCCTCTTGAAGTTGTACAAAAGTCTTGTCTGGTCGCGCCTTGACTATGCCTCTATAATTTATCATTCCGCAACGCCAAGTGCATTAAAAATCCTAGACCCCGTCCACCATCTGGGCATCCGACTTGCAACCGGTGCTTTCAGGACAAGTCCGATCCAGAGCCTCTATGTAGAGTCGAATCAGTGGTCACTTCACCTACAGCGATCCTATAGTAGTTTCATATATTTTATAAAGGTACGCGCAAACATCAAACATCCTTCTTATTCAACTATAAACGATATGACCGCTGCCACCCTCTTCCATAATCGACCCGCAGCGAGAAAGCCGTTCTCTTTGCGTGTGAGAAACTTAAGTGAGGAAATGGATGTTCCACTGCTAGAACTTTGTCCTATGCCCACAGCGAAACTTTTACCGCCGTGGCAGTGGCAGCTTATACATTGTGACACCTCATTTGTCGAGATCACTAAACATGCACCAGAAGCACATATTAAAATGCATTTCCGACAACTCCAGTCCAACTACTCATGCGTAGAGTTTTATACCGACGCTTCTAAGTCGCATGCAGGGGTGGCTTATGCAGCCGTCGGACCATCCTTCTCGGAATCCGGTGTACTGCACCCGGAAACAAGTATCTTTACGGCTGAGGGTTATGCACTATTGTCGGCTGTGAAGCATATACGGAAGTCAAACATACAAAAATCAGTTATATTCACAGACTCGTTAAGCGTCGTAAATGCATTAAAATCACTTTTTAGATTCAAAAACCCGGTAATAATTGAGCTGTATTCCGTTCTGTGTACAGCGTATATGTCCAACCAGCATGTTACTATTTGCTGGGTACCTGGCCATAGAAGCATCGAAGGCAATGTGTTAGCTGACCAAATGGCCACGTCAATTATATTGCGCGCTATTAACCCTACCGCTACTGTCCCTGCAACAGATCTAAAACCCTTCTTACGTAAGAAACTGCGAAGCCACTGGCAACGCTTGTGGGACACAGAAATAAATAATAAGCTTCACTTGATTAAGCCGCAGTTAGGTTACTGGCCCTCCGCTACGAGAACACGGCGAACTGATGTCCTATTCTGTCGCCTCAGAATAGGACACACATATGGTACCCATAGCTTTCTGCTGACTGGCGATGAACCTCCTACGTGTGGTAGATGTGGCGAGAGGCTAACCGTCCTCCACGTCCTCCTGGAATGTCCGGAAGCTGAAAGAGAGAGAAAGAAATATTTTCCCTTAGCATACCGCTATCATCTTCCTCTACATCCTATTATGTTTCTCGGCGAAGAGCCGCTTTTTGACGCAAAATCAGTCCTTGCCCCGCAGGGGCGTCTGTGGAAGCAGGCGTTTGGTGTGTAGCGACACCACGGACCCGAGCTAACGGGGGTTTCGACCCCCTCCCACGCCTAGCCGTGCGTGGCTTTGCCGTGTCCGGGGAAAAGGGGATCCTGGGGGTTGAGCCGACGCCGGGTGATTGGACCTTTAAGGCCCCCTGGCAGAGGCAACACACCCCTTTGGCCCCGGCTTCACGCAGACGGCACCCCTGGGCTGACCCACCCAGGGGAAATCGGCAGTCGCCTTTTCCTGTCTCTCTCTCCCTCATCTTCGTCTTTCTCTCTCAATTTAAATCTTTCCTGTCCTCTCCTCCTTCCATTACTTCCAATTTTCTAGGCGGCAAGGGTTAACCTTGTGTGGATATCCAGTCTTGGTTACTCCATATTTGGTTATAGCAGCGTTGTACGGCTGGCGATGGCAGGATTTGCTCAGCATCTCTTGCCACGTCCCCTTGTTGGGCTCGGGGTGGGCGGCCCGCACCGCTGCCGAAATGTAAGATAACTGCTATGTTAAGCGCACATTCCTTTACACCTGATCGTCACCCGAAAAGGTTACGCACCGAAGCAACCACCAAATTTTTTTCAAATGCCAATGAACAGTTTCCCAAATACCACGTAATACACAGTGAACAGTCTGATGGAAAAGCCAGAACTATCTCACCATTTTTGGTAGCAAGAAACCTCACAGAGCAACTGGGACCAGGCTACAAGGCCTCGAAAATGGCTAGTGGCGACCTCTTACTAGAACTGAGAGACAAGAAGCAGTATGAAATGCTCCCAAACCTGACATCTTTTGGAAACATCCCTATCACGTCACACATAGATCTATGAATACCACTCGCGGCGTCGTTTCTGACGATGACCTCCTGAACCAAAGTGACGCTGAGCTTCTGGACGGATGGAAAGAGCAAAACGTAGTAAATGTGCAACGAATAAAGATAAGAAGGGACAACACAGAAAAACCGACAAAGCATATTATAATCACATTTGGATCAAGCGAACTGCCAGAGCACATAGAAACAGGCTACACTAAACTACGAGTTCGGCCATACGTACCGAACCCGCGAAGGTGTTTTAAATGTCAAAAGTACGGCCATGGATCCCTTGCTTGTAAAGGGCAATCCACATGTGCGAAATGTGCATCGAGAGACCACACTTCTGAAACTGTAATTCTCCATGTCATTGTGTCAACTGCGGTGGTGACCACCCAGCCTACTCACGAGCTTGTGCAGCGTGGAAAAAGGAAAAAGACATCATCTCATTGAAAGTAAGAGAGAATATCTCCTTCAGGGAAGCCAGGAGGAGATGTTCGCCATTTCATGGTACGACCTATGCCGAAGTGGCGCGTCAGGGGGCAGCGTCGCATCGGCCTCCGCCACTTGCTGGGCCCGCGCAGAGCGAGCCGCCGGCTGTGGCGCCTGCCCCCAGGCGGCAGTAGTACAATCTACTCCGCCAACCAGTGAACAGAGCCCCGCGACTCCAGGGTCGTCGGGTCTCAAGGCCTCGCCCGCCAGGCGAGGCCCGAAACTCGAACTAACAGCTCGCACGTGCGGGCATCCAGTGCCTCCCAGGAGGCAATGGATACCACATCGGTACCTCTGGTGCCGAAAGACCGGCGCAGGTCTGGACCGCGCCAAGAAAACAAAAAAAAGCAAATAACGGGGCCTGTCGACGGTCCTGTCTTGAAGCAAATTATCCCACATCAACACCCTACACTTCCTTAGTGCTGAACGCAGAACACCTACATTTTCCTCAATACGTCCACACAAATATACAATGGAAGCCAGAGGCCTTTTCATAACCTAGATTATATCAAAGACTTACTAAATGATTATCAGCCAAGAGTGTTCTGTGTTCAAGAAACGCACTTAAAGTCAGCAACCAGAACTTCCTAAATCAATACGCGGTTTTTCGTAAAGATCGGAATAGTGGCAATTCCTCTCAGGAGGCGTGGCAATCATTATGCAAAGGCAGTAGCATGCCAGCAACATTGCGCTACAAAGCTTATTCGAAGTTGTGGCTGTTCGGGCTATTCTATTCGATCGCCTGGTAACTGTTTGCTCCATCTATAATATCCCCCGACGAAAGGTTCGACAAAATGAGTTTGAAAAGATGATCGATCAGCTTCCAGGAACCTTATGTGATAATAGGAGATTTTAATGCTCATAGTACGTTATGGGGTGATACGAGATGTGATGCCAGAGGTCGCGCAATAGAAAATTTTCTGCTTATATCTGGAGCCTGTCTGCTCAACAAAGCAGAACCCACATACTACAGCACCACTCACAATACATATTCATGCATAGATTTAGCCATTGGATCACCATCACTTTTACCTTACCTAGAATGGAAAGTTATTAATAACCCATATGGGAGTGACCATTTTCCTACTCTTTTAGAAACTAGACAATGGCATGAGAGACCAGCTTACCCCAAAAAATGGAACTTGCGCGGTGCAGACTGGGTTAAATTTAGAGAGCTATGTACACTACGCCTCGAAGAAGTGGACCACCTAGGTGTAGAAGAGCTGGCTAGCTATATCTCCGAATATATCCTCACTTCTGCTAAAAAGTGCATACCTCTGTCTAGCACAAATAAAACTAATGCAAAACCATGGTGGAATGAGGATTGTGAAAATGCAAAGAAACGCCAGAACAAAGCATGGAGCATTTTCTCTCAGTACCCAACAGTCGAAAACTTGATACACTTCAAAAGCTGCAAAGCTAACGGCAGGCGCATTCGCCGTATAGCCAAAAGGGAAAGCTGGACACGCTATATCCTCAATAAACTCTTACACAGATGCCCGCAAGGTGTATAATAGGGTCCATAAACTCAAAGGACAACACCCAAATCCCTTCCCTATGGTCAATGACTCCGGTAACACAATAGAAGAACAAGCAAACACTCTTGGCGAACACTTTGAGAAAGTATCAAGCTCAGAAAATTATACCGAGAAGTTCATGCACCATAAACGCATAGCTGAAAGTGTACCTCTGCGTCCGAACAGGCCTCTATCAGATGGATATAACCAACCACTAACACTCCACGAACTCAAGCTTGCTCTAGATTCTTGTGGAAGTTCAGCGCCTGGTTCTGACACAATTACCTATGAAATGATCGCAAATCTCCCCAACGAAACCCTAAACTGCCTTTTAGGTCTTTACAACAAAATTTTCGATACTGGCAACATACCCTCCGCTTGGAAAGAGGCCATTGTCCTTCCAATCCTCAAACACGGCAAAGATCCTTCCTCGGTGAATAGTTACAGGCCTATTGCACTCACAAGCTGCCTACTCAAAGTATTTGAAAAAATGATCAACCGCCGTTTAATCCATTATCTAGATATAACGGTATATTGGATCCTTGCCAATCTGGCTTCCGAAGAGCTAGGTCCACAACTGATAATCTTGTCCTCCTTGAGTCATATGTACGTGATGCCTTTGTACACAACCAATACTGCCTTTCTGTTTTCTTTGATCTCGAGAAGGCGTATGACACTGCCTGGCGATACGGAATCCTGCAAGACTTAACGTCCTTCGGAATATGTGGTAGGTTGATTAACATCCTAAGAGACTACCTATCTGAAAGGAAGTTTCGTGTAAGAATAGGATGTGTATTATCGCGCACATTTCTTCAAGAAAATGGAGTACCGCAAGGAGGAGTACTGAGCTGCACACTTTTTATAGTTAAAATGAACTCTCTTCGCCATGTAATTCCGCCTGCGATATCGTATTCAGTCTATGTGGATGACATTCAAATCAGTTTCAAATCCTGCAACTTGACCATATGCGAGCGCCAGATACAGCTAGGTGTTAACAGACTTTCGAAATGGGCTGATGAAAATGGGTTTAAATTTAACGCCGGTAAGACTACCGCTGTATTGTTCTCCAGACGAAGAGGGATACATCCTGACCCTAGCATACTAATGAATGGACAAAGCCTAATCATTGCTAAAGAACAAAAATTCCTCGGTGTAATCTTCGATGCTAAGCTCACCTTCATTCAGCATATAAAACAACTGAAGCTAAAATGCCTTAAGACTATGAACCTTTTAAAGATTTTATCCCATCAGTCGTGGGGGACAGACAGATATTGTCTCATAGCTCTGTTTAGAAGCCTGGTTGTGTCACGCATAGATTATGGATGCGTAGTATACCAGTCAGCTTCAAAGACAGCACTCAAGCTATTGGACCCTGTATACCACTTAGGCATCCGCCTGGCCCTTGGTGCCTTCCGTACCAGCCTGTACAAAGCCTTTATGCAGAGTCGGATCAGTGGCCTCTGGACTATCAGCGCACATATCTAGGAGTCACCTATGCAACCCGTATCATGTCCCTGAAGCATCACCCATGCAAAACGCTTATAAATGATGTGTCTACAAAACAGCTATATGCAAACCGGCCCTCAATTGCCCCGCCGTTTCCGTTGGCAATAAAACCTGTTGCAGAAAAACTAGAAATTAATTTCGCGGATCTACAGAAAATTGACCATGCTGAAGCCGTTGCCCCTTGGAAGCAGCGTCCGGTCACTTGTGACTGGTCCTTTAAAGACTTTAAAAAGAAAACTTGTCCAAATGCGCTAATTGAGCAACATTTTTTGGCCCTTGAGCACAAATATCGTTCAACCGCCTTCTTCTCTGATGGATCAAAGTCCTCAACATCTGTATCCTGTGCAGCCTATGGCCAAAACTTCTCCAGCACCAAGACCTTACATACACATACCAGCATTTTTACGGCTGAAGCGTTTGGAATACTGCTAATTATTGAGCACATTATACAACATAAGATACAAAGGTCTATAGTGTACACAGATTCCTTAAGCGTAGTTACAGCCTTGTCCTGTGGCAAGTACAGCAAAAACACTGTTTTCAACAAGCTCCTTAATACTATCAATGCAGCCTATAACTTAAACCTTTCTATAGTTCTATGCTGGGTGCCAGGTCACTCTGGGATCGCAGGCAATGAAATAGTGGACAAGAATGCCCGAGAAGCAGCTAGTCGGCACACTATAGATGTAAATTCTGTTCCTGGTGTGGACCTAAAACCTGTTGTACGGAGAGCGCTACGTAGACACTGGCAAGCTGAATGGGACAAACAAGTCGAGAACAAGCTCCATCTAGTAAAACCACAAATAACAAAACCTATCCACAAAAACTCAACAGATTCACCGAAGTCACCCTAGCACGGCTCAGGATAGGCCACACCTATGCCACACATAAACACCTCCTGACAGGCAGTGATCCACCGACTTGTATACACTGTGCAGAATCTAACCATTCTGCATGTCCTAATTGAATGTCCCGCGCTTCACCAAGAGCGACTGACCCATTTTAGGGAACTTTACCGCTATCATATTCCACCTCATCCGCGCTATTCTTATCACTCGACCCAATGTTTAACCATAAGCGACTTCTTAAATACCTAGCGAAAACCAAGTTTTTAGAAATGGTATCATTCCATCCTAGTCACCAGGCTGGGCCTCACATGTGAGGTACAGCCTGTTGCCGTGCGTGTTGAAATACGTCCGAGCCCTCGCAGTTCTTGCGCAGGCAAGAATTCGGCAGTGAGGTACTTGGACCTTGCCGACTCATTTACCGTGAGAACCTGCAGCCAACGATATCAAGGATATGAAATAGATATTCATTTTAAGACACCGTAGTTTATATATTTTATAGATATGCCCCTGTACAGCAATTATTATAACCAGTGATTTTAGATAACTAAACTGAAACTATGACACTTGTACTGGCGCTCTTTGGCCTTAGATGCCCTTGCGCCAATAAAACGTAATAATAATAATAATAATAATCAGTCCTTGGATTTTAAAAGATATAGTATTGAATGTTTTAGCCCAACAAGTTCATAGCGCGTCCTCTGTCCAGAAGATGCCGCTGTGATAGTAGCTTTCAATGAGCCCATGCCTCCATGCCCTTGTTTTAAGGGCTCTGCCGAGGCACTGGTGCTCCACGCCAAGTTTTATTTGATATCGTATTATTTTTAATGAATTTTATGTCTTCATAGCCACACTCATTTGTTATTGCCATAATTTTAATGTATGTATATCTTACTCACTTACAGCGACTGCTTTTAGGCCCATTTACAGCCACGTCACATCTGTTTTACCCACACTGCGTAATGCACAGCTCATTATCATCGCTCTGGCGCTCTTTGGCCACATCTGGCCCTTGCGCCAATAAACTCCCACTAATCATCACTAATCATCAGCACTTGCCGGGCTTTCGCGAATGCGACGGCGCACTGTCAGAACCTGATCAGTTCGCGCACATGGTACTCGAGATCTTTTCATTCGTTGCAGAGCCGCACACAGGGTGTAGTAAACGAAGTGATCACATAAAGCGTGCTTTAGGAAATTCGCACGCACTCACCGTGCGACACTCATAGCGCAGCTATGGGATGAGCACACGAAAACTCACAAAAAGATTTTTTTTTCACGTTTTGCCGCCAGGATTTTGAGATGCGACAGAAGCCCCAGAGCACGCGACTAAGCGCAATGTTTCAAAAAAGGCGCCCGTGGCTTCGCATACAATAATTTTTTGTACTTTGCTATTTAGTACAGAGACTGGGCTGGACTCAAGCATTATTTTTTTTCTTGGGCCCCTATGTGGTCACTTTGAATTGAAGCTTCACCGTGGACAAAAATTCTATATTTGGCGGGGGGATAGGCGGCTCACACGTATGCCGTACTCAGGGTAGTATGGCTGCACCCAGTGAGCTCTCGTTGAAAAGGTCCATCGGAGGGGCACGCTTGAGCGCGTCTGTGTTTTCTGCGAAGCCTCATTTACTAGGTGTCGGTGGCGGCCGATGCCGGCGATACTGAGACGGTAAATGAGCTACGTCGCGCACTCTGGCCTGTGAAGGTGCCTAGAAAATAAGACGTCACATGTTCTACGTGAGCAAAAGGATTATCTGCTAAGTTCAGTTTTGCTAGAGGTTCTTTGTTCGTATAGCGTAAATTGTGCGCGTGTTGTCTGTTTCGCGCAGTCCAAGCTTTATTTGTGTTTCCAAACTTCAGCCGGCGTTGGGACGCATCACGTTTGTTTTGCTACGTGCGGCTGGGAACGCTAGAGCTAACGCAGCCATCCGCACTTTTCGCTGCAGTCGGGGAAATATGGCTCGCTAACTGACGGCTTGCAAAATAGTTACTGCGCATATGCGAGCAAGCTTGTTTTCCACACGAAAGCCTCAACCACAGGCTAGCACACGAATATTTTTTTTTTCCATTTACCACTAATCCCTGTCTTTCCTTTCTTTCGTTTTCCCCTTTATCTCAGTGGAAGAGGAAACTTACAATGAGGCGTGACATTCCTGAATTACGTTTTGAGAAGCCTTGGTGCTGATCCTGCACTTTGTATGAATGTGGAGGGGTGAACACTCTTAGAGCAAGAAAAACAGTCAGGGAACGAGAAGTTTTACAGATGTTTGGAAAGTGGGCGCCAGATGCAACACCCTCTACGACGGAGTTGCTTTGTCGGCACTTTCGGAAAACGGGAGACAGCATGAACGAATGGATTCGCAGCGCGTCCTCCACTCCCGTCGTAGTGTGATGACGTCAATTGAGGCCTCATCTACTCTAGAGGGTGTTGGCCAGGGGTCGCTCACTATTTGCAAACGTGTCAATGGGCCTGTGATGATGATGATGACTTGGGGCTATTCCCTTTGTATCGGGCGGGCAAGATTAATTTGCCCTAGCCAGCGAAAAAAAAAGAAGAAAAAAAAACACACACACACTCACAGCACCGTAAATAAGTCTGTACCACTAATTCACTGCCGCTGCGTCGCTCGCCACCACCGCACCAGCCTTCCTTTGGTGGTGCGAACTGCTGCATAGTTCACTGCACGGCCGTTTCATCGCCTGCGTACAGCACCGTGTCACTCGTGCGCGCAACCCTAGTGCCTCGGGCAGACTAGTGCCCTCTCGCTGGCGGGGGCACAAAGACGTACAGCGTAGCACAAGGTGGGGGATGGTTTCCTCTTCTTGCTCGCACACCCGGCATAAGCCCTCGTGTTTTTCAGGTCCGAACAGCGCCTCCAGTGGAGATCACCGAAATCGAAACTGGGGGTCCGTGGCCTCCGCGCACCGGTAAAAAAATCTCGTGCGTCTGGTATTTTTCGGGATAATTTGCAACTGACGCCAGGTGCCCCTCAGTTCGCACCTGCTTCTCAGTTCACACCTGTTGCCGCCCGCAACGTTTATAGAAGCTGTTTGGCCCTGTGACCCCCCAAAAACATGGCGCGCGTCAAGTCACCACCACTTGGCATGAGCAGGCTAGTCTCCAGAAAAAAAGTCTATTGTTATCCTATCGTTCAACCGGCGTCACGTGAAATGTCAAACACACATACACTGCCAAACAATCGTCCCCTCCCCGCGAGGGGAAAGTAGGCTTCCAGGTAATGTCCTACGACCCCAAAATATGAGGAGGCAAGGTCAAGTTCTTTGTGTACTTCAGAACGCTTCTACAGTCACCTGAGTACAAAGGCGAGCAACCAAGCATTCCTGGAATCCTCAGACAATAGCCTAACCTGCTGGCTATGCATTCATGATGTACAATGCAACACGCTTTCTTCCCTTCTTTCTCTTTCCCTCTCTTCTTTTTCAGCAGCCTCATGGGGTTACATTGTGCATTGAACACGTGGCAACTAGATTTAGCCTCTGAAGTCTGGAGAAATAACCCATCCGTGTTTTGGCGGCTTAATAATGTTTAGAGGCGCCACTTTTGACGAACGTCCGAACTGACGCGAAACAACTTGAGTTTTTTTTTGCACAGATGGCGCCGCCACCAAAAAATGTTTGCGAGATTATTATTTCTTGAAAATCTTTTGTGTCAAGCACCGCTTCGTAAAGTTAGTGAGTACTGGTGATTACAAGATACTATGGTCCTTCTAATGTGCAATACTTGTTGTGAATTAGCCTACAAAAGAAAAAAAAGTGAATTTGCACGAACCTGTCAAGCAGAAAATGAGCTGAATACACTGCTGTTCTACAAATTTTCTAATTAACTTACGACAATTTTCTCTTCATAGAAACCTAGAGAAAGGCTTGCTGCTTGAATATTGAAGATTTCGGAGTTTCAGCTTGGATAGTTTTGTCTCTTCGTCGGTAATGCCTGACGAAGTAAAGTAGAGGCATAAATTGCTGAATTGAAGTAGTAATAATTCAAGAACTGTTCGTCAGAACACAAGACAACTTCGCGTACACATAAAGTACATCGTAGCCTGGAAACCCATTCAATATTGTTGTTCTGCACGGAACAGAAAAATAGTTATTTACTCATGAACTTTCAATATTTTGCCCATTTTTATTGGAGCGTGCATCAATTTTTAATTGGTTTACTGGCAATATCTCTTCATATAAACCTTGCATAACGCATCGTTAAAAGGCTCTGCAAATTTCATTTCGTTATGTTGAACAGTTTTGCTGCACTGGCAGTACAACGAAGGCTTGTACAGCAAAAACGCTGTTTTTTGCTCACACTGTTTTCATTGCCATGAAATAACGCTCCAGACTAGGCGACAATACTACCTATCATTAGAAACGGAGAACGTAAGCTTTCAAATGCAATACAACCCATATTCATCCATTGAGCAGAGCACGCACAGTAAGCCAGTAACGACTAAAATGTCGAGTGCTTGCCACAGGAGTGGGACCGCCATCTTAAAACGTAATTTACGAACTAGTCACGTACGTTTAATTACGAATATTCCCTCTTCCATTCCAATATTTCCTTCGCCCTCGTTTTCATCAGGGAATTTGAAGAGGCCCACATTCGAAAACGTGGTTATAGAAACCCGTGTTCTATTCGATGAATCCTGGCGCATGAGAAGAAAGCGAAGGACGTTGAGAAACAAAAACGGTTCTCGGTGCATGCATCAACAGTGCCGTAAGGAAATGAACGACTGTTCGCGAAACATTGGCCGTTTCACACCATCCTAGAACGCCTACTGCAAGTACAGTTGCTAAGTGCTCACTACGCCATAATTCTTCCTTTTGCGTATCAGCCAAGGGGCCACTACACGTTCCTAAGGCAATACGCGAAACTACGCAGCTGCTCACATTGTTGTTGCTTTTGCAGCTAATGATGATTAAATACGTCTTTACATTTTTCTCGGTTTTTCCTTTACATTACACTCTTCACTATGTTGTTCATGACTGAAATTCATGCCGTTCGCTGGTTGGCTATTACCGAATTCGGATACATCGATACCACCAATCACTATTCATAATAGTTTTCTGGGTGCCAGTGCTGCATTACTGCTAAGTTAAAGTAGATGTTCCCTAAAACCTTCCACGCGCACTGGAAATGCACTTAGTTCTCTTGCCCTTGTTGCTCAATACTTTTTAACCTATATTGTCTGTTCTGTAATTGCAATAGTAACGTAGCTTCCCCGCCACGGTGGTCTAGTGGTTATGGCGCTCGACTGCAGACCCGAAGGTCGTGGGATCGAATCCCGGCCGCGGCGGCTGCATTTCGATGGGGGCGAAAATGTTTGAGGCCCGTGTACTTAGATTTAGGTGCACGTTAAAGAACCCCAGGTGGTCTAAATTTCCGGAGCACTCCACTACGCCGTCTCTCATAATCATACCCCGCAGGGGCGTCTGTGGAAGCAGGCGTTTGGTGTGTAGCGACACCACGGACCCGAGCTAACGGGGGGGTTTCGACCCCCTCCCACGCCTAGCCGTGCGTGGCTTTGCCGTGTCCGGGGAAAAGGGGATCCTGGGGGTTGAGCCGACGCCGGGTGATTGGACCTTTAAGGCCCCCCGGCAGAGGCAACACACCCCTTTGGCCCCGGCTTCACGTAGACGGCGCCCCTGGGCTGACCCACCCAGGGGAAATCGGCAGTCGCCTTTTCCTGTCTCTCTCTCCCCTCATGTTCGTCTTTCCTTCTCACTTTTAATCTTTCCTGTCATCTCCTCTCTTCAATTTACTTCCATTCTCTGGGCGGCGAGGGTTAACCCTGTGTGATGCTCCAACCTTGGGTTACCATATTCGGTTATAGTGATAATGTACAGCTGGGGCAGGGCGTGATACACCACAGCCTCTGTCGTGTCCCCTTGTTGGGCTCGATGGTGGGTGGCTGGCATCGTTACCGAAGACACAACTTATTCATGGGCTCACCTAACCCTTTCTCAACAGATCGTCCCCACAAAAGGGGACGCAACGATGTAACCGTTGATTTCCTTTCGAAGAAAGAAGACTGTTTTCCAAAGTTCCATGTTATACACTATGAAAGCACAGAGAAGAAAGCACGAAACATTTCACCGTTCTTAGTGTCGAAGTGCCTCACTGAGACCATCGGAGGTGGTTACAAGGCCACTAAGATGGCAAGTGGGGACCTTCTAGTCGAGGTAAAGGACAAGTCGCAATTCCAGAAACTGACAAAACTTGTACCGTTTGGGGACAAACCCATCACCGTCACCGCCCATCGAACCATGAACACTGTGAAAGGTGTCGTCTCGGACGACGACTTAATGGACCTAACCGATAGCGACCTCTTGGCGGGCTGGAAAGACGAGAAAGTCATACAAGTACAACGTATCAAAATGCGGAGAGACAACAAAGAAATCCCTACCAAGCACATAATGCTCACCTTCAGTTCTTGCACACTACCAGAAGAAATAGTAACTGGCTATCTCAAGCTTCCTGTCAGACCCTACATTCCAAATCCGCGGCGCTGCTTCAAGTGCCAACGATTCGGCCATGCTTCGCAGAGTTGCCGTGGACAGCTTACCTGCGCACGGTGCGTACCACGGGACACTCCACAGATGATGACTGCAACGCCGAAGTCCACTGCGCGAACTGCGACGGGGACCACGCGGCGTATTCCAGATCCTGCACAGCGTGGAAAAAAAAAAAGAAATTATCACCATGAAATTCAAGCACAACATCAGTTTCCGCGAAGCAAGACAACGTGTTTCTCTGTACTTTCCAAGAAAATCATTTGCCGAAGTGGTGCAACAGGGGGCAGCACCACGACGGCATCAGGCGGCCGCTCAAGCTACGCGCAGCGTGCTGGAGCGACCGTCGCTCGCCCCCAGGAGGAGCAGCCAAGGCTGCCCTGCCCCCACCCCACGGCCACACCGGAGGCCTCGACATGCACTGGCACGAGCCAGGGCAGGGGGCAGACGGTGGTGATCCCGTCGACCTCGGGTACAGGTGCGTAGAAGGCATCGTCCACTGAGACGAAGCCCAGAAGGCGCACAGATCGCTCGTTAGAGCGACTGTCCAACGCTTCCCCGGAGGCTATGGACACTACCGCTAGCCAGTCGCTGCAGGCAGCGTCTAAGGAGCGACGAGCCTCGCTCGACCGCTCCAGAAAAGACAAAACCCTAATTACAGGGCCTCAAAAAGGCCCTGTAAAATAAACGAGCTTGCATTTCCATAACCTCAAAGGTTATGGTTCCTTTTGTTTTGATTACCGTGTATCTACAGACATGTCACCTCAAATCTTTCACCCATATTCGTTACTTCCTAACTCCTCTTTTTTCTCCTCTTCTTTTGAATTTTCGTTTCCAAAATGGCTTTTATTCTACATTGGAATTGTAGAGGACTCATTCATAACCTAGGTGACGTAAGAGACATGCTAAGTACCTTCTCTCCAATGGCCATGTGCTTACAGGAAACCAACCTAGGAGAAAAACATGTAAATTTTCTTAAAGGTTTCACCGTAGTGCGGCGCGACCGCGTTCACGCTAGCCGGCTGTCTGGCGGTGTGGCTGTCGTTGTCAAAAGCGGCATCGCAACAAGAGAGATAACAGTCAACAGTAACATGGAGGTCGCAGCCGTCACTATTTTAGCTCACAAAAGTGTCACCATATGTTCCGTTTATATTCCTCCGCATACA
>NW_023614144.1:0-19999 GCF_013339695.2 Rhipicephalus sanguineus | reverse complement strand
AGTGGAGCTCTCGCCAAGGAAACGTTTAAGGTGGCCCGCTAGTCTATTCGTTCGCTTGCTCGTACATTGAGCAATATAGTTCGTATGTCAAATACTCTACAATGTTATCAAAATAGCAAAAACTGCTGCTAATAAATGTGCATAAACCACCGGAGAGAAATTCTGTGCTCTACAAGAAGATACATGAACTCCACCTGGGCGCTCTTTTATGCAATTTTTTCGTTGCTGTGATTTTGACGATTTCTGCTTGCGAAAAGGAGTAGCCGGCGCTATATAAAAGCGATCGATAACACCTTCTAAACAAGATATGATTTAAAAAATATACATAGAGCAAGACGTCTAGTGCGAATGCGCACAGAGCGCTGCCTGGCAAACGCGTGCTCACTCTGCGAAAGGTCGTCTGCTACGCAGGACCAATGTAGATGGCGCGACGTTCGAACAGAGTGTGAAGTAGAGGAGACCGAGGAGGAAAGAGGGCGGTGGAGGAGAGTGTCACAACGTCACGAAGTTTCAGGGGCTTTACGCACAACTACTTAATTTACACGGAGACATCGACCCACCTCGTAACGCTTGGCAACATGTAACAAGCAAAAAACAAACAACAAACAAACAAAAAACATGGCACAACGAGCTACTTGCTGACTGCTTCTCGCATGAAAGTGGATTCCCACAATGCCTGTAATTTGCCGGATTTTTTTTAATGCGAAGCATTTCCTAGTGTACCAAAGACACTTGACTTTTACGTTTCCTATCTATCTATCACCTACCTTCACGCTCTCGGGGTTATCTCCCTAACATAGTAGATACCAAATTAGCTTATGAAGAGAGAGTGTATGACGAACGCGATTCGCAGGTCATGACAGGACAACGCGTCTTCCCTGCTGCGTACGTCATGAAATACTTTCATCCAGTCTCGTGTGGCAAATACCAGCACATGGTTTTCCCTAATGAAAATCGAATATTCTGCCACAGTTTGAAAAAACTTTTAAATCTTCGCGCAGGCAACGGAGTCTTGCACGCATCCGTGTCACTTCCCGCCGTTGCGTAAGCACACTATGCCGGCTTTCATGGAACGCTGCATGTGGTTAAATTCAATCTAGCGGCGTTCGCATTTCTCGTTGACTCAGGCCAATACTCGCTAGCAAAATATTCAAATAAGCACGGGCAAAGATGATTATGTTGCCTAGCTGTTCCATGGTGAACCTCGTGCCCACGTAGGTTGTACTTACCGCTGGACGCGTTTCCACCGAAACAAAACGAGCAAGAACAGACACCGGCAGAACACTACAAAATATTTTCATGCTTAAAACAAAAAGTAATTCGATAAACCTTTCTCAGTCAGTAGACAACTAATGTTGCTAGCAAATGATCTTACTAGCATAATTTTACTAGAACATCTCAATGTTACATTTACGCTAAACTATGCGAAATGAACTTTTCTGCAAATTTGTCGCCAGCTGTACACATCATTTCACGCCATATACGTCTCAACTATTTTTTGGCTACAGTGAAACTTCCTGGCAATCAGTTATACAAAATATTAAATTTCACTGAATGTCGCCTTTCTATAAAAAATCCCCAATATGGGTCATATTGTCCATATTTAAGGCTGCATAAAAAACCCACGAAAGCGCAAACGTTCGTTAAACTTATTTTAAGTCAAAAGCCTACGATTGTTCTGTAGGGAATATCTTGTCCGCTTAATTTAGAAGAAGAGATTTTTTTGAAAACGCGTCATTACGAGCCATAGTTTGGGATATCCGAAAAAATCACATGAGGTTTGCGGCACTGAAACATTTTCATCGCCAAACATATTTTGCAGAAGACTTCTTGCCTTGAATAATAGTCCGCGATTTTTTTCCTTCAAATCACAGATGGTCGAGCGCCAAAGCTGGACAGGTGGCGTGGAATGCCCTTATATTATTATAATATAAATAATATATATATATAATATATATATATACTATATAAAAGCCGCGAGACCGGCCTCCGACGAAGGCCGTTCCCGCCGCCGAAACATCAGAACAATTTTTCCTATTTGCAATTTTTTTTTGAAATTTTACGTCCCCTACACTCTAAAAAATACCATGCTTAATGTCACGCTAAACAGTAAATTTAAGCGTGATGCACATGTAAATGAGCCGTGGATGACGTTTCAAGCCCCACGTGACCAAAAGTAAGCGTGCGGTTCCTTCAGGTCAGCGTGAGGGCAAGGCTGCGTGCCGTGGTTCTGTCATGCGCAAGCGTGGGCCAGCCGTTACGCGTGTGCACACGCTTACAATCCCGCGGCGAACACGCGTAAACATTTTCCGTCACGCATATAGAAATCCTAATATGGGAGCCGCGATAAGCGCGCCGCCGCGCCGCCGTCTACCCGAAGGCGAGCGTTCCAACGAGAACATGGACGAGGCGCATGCGCATTCGCCTTCTTCCGCGCCTGTTGCGGCGAATACGGAACTTCGGAAGGCTCTCGAAGGGCGCGCTTCTGAAAGACTGCGTTTGTTGCGGGTTCTTTGGATTGTAACCGTTCGGGCACTGCAAGGCAGAGATTTCTGTCATGTTACTTCCGTAGACATCTCTTGGCGTGCAACGCGGCCGTTGCAAGCACACGGATTGTGATTGTGCCAAGTTCATGCGAGAAAACCCGCCACGGTCTGATGGTTCTGGAGCAGCCATTCCCCACGGATGGTGTTATACTGCGGCCACTCACCTGCGATTCACGGACGGTTGGAGTACAGAGGTAAGAACGTTAGTTATCTTTCGTCGTACTCAATGACAGCAAACATTAAGGATTTGCACGGTTTCTTGTGTCAGCTTATCACATGAGTTGTGCGAAATGTGCATTTTTTGTTTAATGCCTATCTGCCAAAATGTGCCTATTTTGTTTAGCGGGGGGCGAGAACTTTCTATGGGAGCAATAACTGTGTTCGAAACAAAAATATAATCGTCACATGGTTTTGTAAACAGTTTCAAGGCGGAACCAGTGAATTCCTCAGAGGTGTGTTTGTTGTGGTCAAGTACCGAACGGAAAGTGAGAAAACAGCGCGTTTAGGCACTTATTATTTCCGAAAACGTGTGCTTTTTTTTTTCTTTTCGTGTCAGTATTGTGCGCACATGTCACTTGCCTCCTCGCTCATTGATATCTGCGATTTTAAAACAAGTTGTCGTTGGAAGGCAGCACTTAAGGTATCTTTTTCTAGTTCGTGCCTTGTCGCGACGTTTTAGGTTTCACTATGGTATAGCATGCAACGGGCTCAACGTTCCGTCCTGTTCAAGAACCCAACTGACACGATTACAACGCGAGGTTATTTGAGAAATTTCTGAAGTCAGAATGCACCTTGCGTTACAGGCTCGTTCCCGACTCGTACATTACATGCTCTCTTTCATTAATTTTTTATCCTCCAGCTCTCCGCACCCACTGCCATTAAAAAAGGGTTTTGGTGCTGAGGCCAGAGTTACTACTGTAAATTCGTACTGTGTTTATTCTAACGATTTATAACCCTGTTAGTGGGGCGTCAATGTTTTACGGCGTGTGCATCTTAACTTAGAACAACACGATCGACGCCACGGTGCAGGTGTATTCAAGCCCGCTCTTCTTTTCTCTTGGAGCGCGACTGTGCCATCCGTGGAATCCTTGCCGTGTTCGATTGTGACGCGGGCACTTCTGAATGGTTGAGTGTAGGCTTTAGCGGTTTGGTAGTCTTTTTTTTATTTTGGTGCTCTTGTTAGTAAAACAGAGGTCTGAAGAACGTCACGTACACAGCGCACGTGTGGACATAGCGCTGTGTCAGGGTTGTTGTTCTGCTGTGCTCTGTTTTGTGAACATGTAGGCTAAAATTGAATTTGAGTAATTTTTAACCAATACCGCTAGTCGGTGTCGCGTGTGAATGCGCCGATCTCACTGACAGGGGACAAGGACTGATCTTTCGGGCTTCCATTTCATTTGCGACGGTTACTCCCCGTAATAGTGCTTGTTCTAGCAGTAGTATATGTCGCTTAGTATGCTGCTGCCGGTGAAGGAAGAGTCCATATAATTTGTTTAGCTATTTGCCGACTGATGTAGCCTGCATCTCAGAAGCTATGCATGAATAGCGCTCTGGATAAGGATGCCCCTTTGTGCTGAGTTCGCATTTTTATTTAGAACTTGGGTTTTAAAGCGAGTAACTATAGGTGTTACCGCACTTAATGAACATGAATATTCTATGCCCGTGATGATATGTTTCGATAGCCTAAGCCTAGTTTTCAGTATTTTCCAGTATAGTTTTATCATTTGTGCTGTGCTGCGTGTACATAAGTGCGCATAAGACTGTGTTTGTTCTCGTCAGTTTTGCTATGATGTGCTTTTACTCTCTGCTGAAACATTAAGCCGTAATTGTTTTTGATGTATAGCTTTTGTATTGCATGCCGTTGTTGCATTGTATTTAGTGGCTACGGCTCAGTAAAACTGCTCGTTACAGCCTTTTGAGTGTCTCCCCAGACCATGTAATTCTTGAAGCAGATTATTATTATTATTATTATTATTATTATTATTATTATTATTTATTATTATTATTATTATTATATTATTATTATTATATTATCTAGCTGAAAACTCCACTGTTCGCTATGCGCAACACAACGAGCAGTTCAATGCTAATCACCCATTCATTTGTCATGATGGCACAGCATGGCCGAAGAACATATTAGTTTGCCGACAGTGACTTTTTGTGGTAAGCAGTCTGATGAATTCCGATATAGACTAGTTGTTTTCTACATTTGACACTTCGATAAATTTCTCATCTTTAAATCTCCAAATTGTATGGCTATAATACCTAACGTTTCCCGCAAGACCTCAGCCTCCACTCCTGCTCAATGCTTAATGCGAAGCATTACGCACGTGCTTTGTGCCTGCTTTAGATTTCAGTGTGTTTTAGCACATTCGCCAAGGCGACGGAGGGCAACAGGTACGCAAAAAGGTGGGCGATAATCTCAGTATATGCGCCTTACATAATTGTGTGTGCCGGACACTAATGGACGTGAAGTTCAAAACAACCAGGGAGTAGATATTGTACAGTAATTCAACGTGGCATCTAAGCAACAAAGAAATTAACATGCCATCGTTCGTCAGTATTGTGACATCAATGAACGGGTTTTAAGTCGTGGCGTAACGGTAGACTCGTAGGTCTTGCGCGGCACGGAGGTTCAGCTATCTCTACGCCAATGTCTTCCTCCCCTGCACCTTCATCAACCCTGACCACTACACGTAGGTGCCCACGACTGTAACATTATGCTGCCGCTAAAACCGCATCTTTCCTGAAGAGGAACCGTGCGCACGCCTACTTGCCACCCTTTCCAGATTTCACACTCACGCAGCGTCGCTTCTCTGCCCTTGAACGGACCTCTTTGAGTGAAGCTTTTTAGTAAATAACATGAAAAGATCACGTGTGGCACAGTCGTGGAAGAGGAACATTGATGTCAGGATACATATGTGCACAGACTTCTGATGTTAACATGGCATGGCCTTTATATGCGCAATGTTACCGAAAGGTTATTTCTTCGCCAAGGCACTTGCTAATTATTGAAGTATGTAAATAAAATAAAGCAAAAATGGTAAAAAAAGAGGCCGCATAAAGCGAGCTAGAACATGTATTATTCAGCACGTCGCACTGTAAATGCATATATCACTGCAACAGAAAATGCATGCGATTGATATGAAATTTCGTTAGTTTACATTATAGTGACATACAACCGTGTGCCATCCATTTTTACTTCCTGCACATATCTTGAAACTGAAGAAATGCGTGTTTTTCTATAAAAACGGTAATATTACACTATGTAAGTAACTTTAGTCTTCGATTTATTGTGCAGGCAAAAGCTCAACAGATGTCATTCAGCGCTCGGTTGATGTACAACCTACCACTAGTGGCCATGACAAGGAGAGCCAGCACTGCAGCACAAGTGCCCATTGTGACGATTGCCATGCCGAAGACGCAACTTCACCCGTGTGTGAAAATGAACAGGTCAGCCATTTAAGATGCCGTCGCTCCAGCCGTTGATTGCAGATATAAAGAGACGATGTATGCCAACTTCAGCATCCTCAACATTATGAAAATGTTTCAGCGCTCATTATGAAAATGTTTCAGCGCATTTCTTCTGTTGTTCATAGCTATACTTGAGCCATCGTTTATTTTAGCCATCGTTTCGTTACATCAGATTTTTGGAACAAATAAAAGCAAAAAATATATATATAATATTATATACATTGGTGCATTTCTTCTGTTGTTCATAACCTTCGCGTTTCTTTGAAGAAAACGCCAGGGAAAAATAATTTCGAAAGGTATTTTTAGTCAAGAACGCGGGAAACTGAATGTTTAATGGAAAAATGCTGTAATGTCGTCCGAGACATAGTGCGCATGGTTCGCTATCTTTGAACGCGCAGCGTGTCACAGCGTGCACATGTTTGAGAGGGCATTCGCCCCTTCGGACAAAAAGGTTGGGGCTTGTTCACACCTTATATTGTTTTGCATCCTTCAAATGGACCACGGCTTACCAAAAGCGCTTGTTAGTAAGTTAGTTTCAGCATCCTTCGCGGTATTATCTCGCGCAATTTCTCTGCAGGACATTCAGCACTTGTCAAGTTCACAAGGTGGAGAGGAAAGAACAGCTTTCTGAGCAAAGCTTGCTTCGAAGAAGTGGCCCTCGCCGGCATCGCCCGGTGCTTCAAGCTGACCGCAAGGGAGAGACGGGAGAGGGAGTGGCGTCACTCCACTCCACACTCCGTCTCTTTCCTCCTTTGGCGAGGATAATCGGCGCCGTTTTTAAGCGTGCACAGCCGTCACGCCATGATAAGCGTGGGAAAAGTGGTTCATATGTCACGCCTGCTATGCGTGAAGAGTATGGCGCTCATCACTCTTAGTAGGCGTGATCGGTAAGCGTGGAGAAATATCACGCATACTTTAGGCGTGTAAAAAAAGCTTAAAACACACGCTTAGGTAAGCATGAGATTTTTTAGAGTGTATGTTAGCACTTCATGTTTTTATATATACACTCTAAAAAATCTCATGCTTACCTAAGCGTGAGTTTTAAGCTTTTTTTACAAGCCTAAAGTATGCGTGACATTTCTCCACGCTTACCGATCACGCCTACTAAGAGTGATGAGCGCCATACTCTTCACGCATAGCAGGCGTGACATATGAACCACTTTTCCCACGCTTATCATGGCGTGACGGCTGTGCACGCTTAAAAACGGCGCCGATTATCCTCGCCAAAGGAGGAAAGAGACGGAGTGTTGGAGTGACGCCACTCCCTCTCCCGTCTCTCCCTTGCGGTCAGCTTGAAGCACGGGCGATGCCGGCGAGGGCCACTTCTTCGAAGCAAGCTTTGCTCAGAAAGCTGTTCTTTCCTCTCCACCTTGTGAACTTGACAAGTGCTGAATGTCTGCAGAGAAATTGCGCGAGATAATACCGCGAAGGATGCTGAAACTAACTTACTAACAAGCGCTTTTGGTAAGCCGTGGTCCATTTGAAGGATGCAAAACAATATAAGGTGTCAACCCCAACCTTTTTGTCCAAAGGGGCGAATGCCCTCTCAAACATGTGCACGCTGTGACACGCTGCGCGTTCAAAGATAGCGAACCATGCGCACTATGTCTCGGACGACATTACAGCATTTTTCCCATTAAACATTCAGTTTCCCGCGTTCTTGACTAAAAATACCTTTCGAAATTATTTTTCCCTGGCGTTTTCTTCAAAGAAACGCGAAGGCTATGAACAACAGAAGAAATGCGACCAATGTATATATATATATTTTTTTTTTGCTTTTATTTGTTCCAAAATCTGATGTAACGAAACGATGGCTAAAATAAACGATGGCTCAAGTATAGTTAGACTAGGTGAGCGCTGAAACTTTTCATAATGTTTGAGGATGCTGAAGTTGGCATACATCGTCTCTTTATATCTGCAATCAACGGCTGTAGCGACGGCATCTTAAATGGCTGACCAGTTCATTTTCACACACGGGTGAAGTTGCGTCTTCGGCATGGCAATCGTCACAATGGGCACTTGCTGCAGTGCTGGCTCTCCTTGTCATGGCCACTAGTGGTAGGTTGTACATCAACCGAGCGCTGAATGACATCTGTTGAGCTTTTGCCTGCCAATAAATCGAAGACTAAAGTTACTTACATAGTGTAATATTACCGTTTTTATAGAAAAACACGCATTTCTTCAGTTTCAAGATATGTGCAGGAAGTAAAATGGATGGCACACGTTGTATGTCACTATAAATGTAAACTAACGAATTTCATATCAATCGCATGCATTTTCTGTTGCAGTGATATAGCATTTAGTGCGGACGTGCTGAATAATACATGTTCTAGCTCGCTTTATGCGGCCTCTTTTTTACCATTTTTGCTTTATTTTATTACACACTTCAATAATTAGCAAGTACCTTGGCGAAGAAATAACCTTTCGGTAACATTGCGCATAAAGGCCATGCCATGTTAACATCAGAAGTTCTGTGCACATATGTATCCTGACATCAATGTTCCTCTTCCACGACTGTGCCACACGTGATCTTTTCATGTTTTTACTAAAAAGCTTCACTCAAAGAGGTCCGTTCAAGGGCAGAGAACGACGCTGCGTGAGTGAAATCTGGAAAGGTGGCAAGTAGGCGTGCGCACGGTTCCTCTTCAGGAAAGATGGCGGTTTTAGCGGCAGCATAATGTTACAGTCGTGGGCACCTACGTGATTGTGGTCAGGGTTGATGAAGGTGCAGGGGAGGAGACATTTGGCGTATAGAGATAGCTGCACCTCCGTGCCGCGCAAGACCTACGAGTCTACCGTTACGCCACGACTTAATAAACCCGTTCATTGAGTCACAATACTGACGAACGATGGCATGTTAATTTCTTTGTTGCTTAGATGCCACGTTGAATTACTGTACAATATCTACTCCCTGGTTGTTTTGAACTTCACGTCCATTAGTGTCCGGAACACACATATTATGTAAGGCGCATATACTGAGATTATCGCCCACCTTTTTGCGTACCTGTTGCCCTCCGTCGCCTTGGCGAATGTGCTAAAACACACTGAAATCTAAAGCAGGCACAAGCACGTGCGTAATGCTTCGCATTAAGCTTGAGCAGGAGTGGAGGCTGAGGTCTTGCGGGAAACGTTAGGTATTATAGCCATACAATTTGGAGATTTAAAGATGAGAATTTATCGAAGTGTCAATGTAGAAAACAACTAGTCTATATCGGAATTCATCAGACTGTTACCACAAAAAGTCACTGTCGGCAAACTAATATGTTCTTCGGCCATTGCTGTACCATCATGACAAATGAGTGGGTCATTAGCTTGAACTGCTGCTCGTTGTGTTGCGCATAGCGAACAGTGGAGTTTTCAGCTAGATAATAATAATAAATAATAATAAAATAATAATAATATATAATAATAATAATAATATAATAATAATAATAATCTGCTTCAGAATTACATGGTCTGGGGAGACACTCAAAAGGCTGTAACGAGCAGTTTTACTGACCGTAGCCACTAAATACAATGCAACAACGGCATGCAATACAAAAGCTATACATCAAAAACAATTACGGCTTAATGTTTCAGCAGAGAGTAAAAGCACATCACATAGCAAAACTGACGAGAACAACACAGTCTTATGCGCACTTATGTACACGCAGCACAGCACAAATGATAAAACTATACTGGAAAATACTGAAAACTAGCTTAGGCTATCGAACATATCATCACGGGCATAGATATTCATGTTCATTAAGTGCGGTAACACCTATAGTTACTCGCTTTAAAACCCAAGTTCTAAATAAAAATGCGAACTCAGCACAAAGGGGCATCCTTATCCAAGCGCTATTCATGCATAGCTTCTGAGATGCAGGCTACATCAGTCGGCAAATAGCTAAACAAATTATATGGACTCTTCCTTCACCGGCAGCAGATACTATAAGCGACATATACTACTGCTAGAACAATAAGCACTATTACGGGAGTAACCGTCGCAAATGAAATGGAAGCCCGAAAGATCAGTCCTTGTCCCCTGTCAGTGAGATCGGCGCATTCACACGCGACACCGACTAGCGGTATTGGTTAAAAATTACTCAAATTCATTTTAGCCTACATGTTCACAAAACAGAGCACAGCAGACAACACCCTGACACAGCGCTATGTCCACACGTGCGCTGTGTACGTGACGTTCTTCTTCAGACCTCTGTTTACTAACAAGAGCACCAAATAAAAAAAAAACTACCAAACCGCTAAAGCCTACACTCAACCATTCAGAGTGCCCGCGTCACAATCGACACGGCAAGGATTCCACGGATGGCACAGTCGCGCTCCAAGAGAAAAGAAGCGGGCTTGAATACACCTGCACCGTGGCGTCGATCGTGTTGTTCTAAGTTAAGATGCACACGCCGTAACAACATTGACGCCCCACTAACAGGGTTATAAATCGTTAGGATAAACACAGTACAGAATTTACAGTAGTAACTCTGGCCTCAGCACCAAAACCCTTTTTGTATGGCAGTGGGTGCGGAGAGCTGGAGGATAAATTAATGAAAGAGAGCATGTAATGTACGAGTCGGGAACGAGCCTGTAACGCAAGGTGCATTCTGACTTCAGAAATTTCTCAAATAACCTCGCGTTGTAATCGTGTCAGTTGGGTTCTTGAACAGGACGGAACGTTGAGCCCGTTGCATGCTACCTAGTGAAACCTAATAACGTCGCGACAAGGCACGAACTACAAAAAAAAATACCTTAAGTGCTGCCTTCCAAAGACAACTTGTTATTAAATCGCAGATATCAATGAGCGAGGAGGCAAGTGACATGTGCGCAACACAATACTGACACAAGAAAAAAAGAAAAAAAAGCACACGTTTTCGGAAATAAAGTGCCTAAACGCGCTGTTTTCTCACTTTTCCGTTCGGTACTTGACCACAACAACACACCTCTGAGGAATTCACTGGTTCCGCCTTGAAACTGTTTACAAAACCATGATGACGATTATAATTTTTGTTTCGAACACAGTTATTGCTCCCATAGAAAGTTCTCGCCCCCCGCTAAACAAAATAGGCACATTTTGCAGATAGGCATTAAACAAAAAATGCACATTTCGCACAACTCATGTGATAAGCTGACACAAGAAACCGTTGCAATCCTTAATGTTTGCTGTCATTGAGTACGACGGAAGATAACTAACGTTCTTACCTCTGTACTCCAACCGTCCGTGAATCGCAGGTGAGTGGCCGCAGTATACAACCATCCGTGGGAATGGCTGCTCCAGAACCATCAGACCGTGGCGGGTTTTCTCGCATGAACTTGGCACAATCACAATCCGTGTGCTTGCAACGGCCGCGTTGCACGCCGAGAATGTCTACGGAAGTAAACATGACAGAAATCTCTGCCTTGCAGTGCCCGAACGGTGTTACAATCCAAAGAACCCGCAACAAACGCAGTCTTTCAGAAGCGCGCCCTTCGAGAGCCTTCCGAAGTAAAGTTCCGTATTCGCCGCAACAGGCGCGGGAAGAAGGCGAATGCGCATGCGCCTCGTCATGTTCATCGTTGAGAACGCTCGCCCTTCGGGTAGACGGCGGCGCGGCGGCGCTTATCGCGGCTCCCATATTAGGATTTCTATATGCGTGACGGAAAATGTTTACGCGTGTTCGCCGCGGGATTGTAAGCGTGTGCACACGCGTACACGGCCGGCCCACGCTTGCACATGACAGAACCACGGCACGCAGCCTTGCCCTCACGCTGACCTGAAGGAACCGCACGCTTACTTTTGGTCACGTGGGGCTTGAAACGTCATCCACGGCTCATTTACATGTGCATCACGCTTAAATTTACTGTTTAGCGTGACATTAAGCATGGTATTTTTTAGAGTGTATAGCTACGTGAGATCGGATACAAAACCTCGTATACTATTAATTTGTTGCTATCGCATTCATTGCTTGGCCCTTGCGGCGAAACTGATTTTTGTGAATAAATGCTTCTTGTTTGAGTCGAACCGTTGACGGCATCGCATCTTTGGGGAAGACGGCCGAACGTACGGCCAGCGCCTCTGCTGTGCCCTGTCATCTGCCCTCATTCATTTTGCGCTGTGCAAATATGTCGATGATAAAAGTACCGCCACAACAACGCATCCTAAAAAGAAAAAGAAGACTTCACAGATCTACGCCAAACACACGCACGAACGACTACACAGCGTTATCCGAACCCAGAAAACATTTGTTATACGCAAATAAATCCATTCTCGCCAGCTGCTACGACTAAGCGCTGCCAAATCATTGGCGCGAAGCCATCTTTCGTTCCGCTAGAAGCAAGGCGAAAAAAAATTACGTATTCTTCGGCATATCGAAAATAACGCGCTCTTTAGCGCCTACGCCTCATTTTGAGACCATGAGTTTTCGTGGTTTTGTGACGTCGCTAGAGAGTGTCATGAGCTGATGAGTCACGCTCTCGTGCCGGTTCGAGAAATCGATGACGAAGCTGTCCTCAAGAAAGGCGAGGCCATTTTGACACCAACAACAAATACGCAATATGTTTACAAGACTAAGAACGATAGCATGTGAAAAAAAGCACACAGCATGCCAAGCCACAAAAGGAAAACATTGAATACAAGGCTACCAAAATGTTACCACCGTAGGGAAGACATGTTGTAAAGAATAGTCGCCGTTTATGACAAAGGGCGCTGACACGGCAGGGAAAGGCGAGAAGCGCAGATGGCGATGGCTGGTGAAGAGGTGGAGTCGCTCACACGGTGACGGTGGAAGCAGACGGAAGCGGCGGACAATCTAGAGGTCAACGGCCAGACGTCTTTCGGCGTTCACTAGCCCTAAGTTTAGGAACGGTGCCGTGGACGCTGGCATTCCTGGCCAACGCCAGGCGTCGTGAAGAAGCTCAATGCGTTGCGTCCAGTAGGAAGGAGCGGTTTTAGCCAGAATCCTGACTGGCCCCTATTCCCGAGCCGTACAGACCACCTTCTCTCGGCCATGTCTGACTCGCTACGCCAATCTACAATAAAGAAAGAGAAGCAACTTAATGAGTGGTCACTGCCACAGAGCCATCCCGCCTTATTAGAGAGGAAGAGTATCGAGAATCTGCTTCCCTTTCCAAATACACACTGGGCGCACCAAATGGCTGCTGATGTATGTATGTATGTATGTATGTATGTATGTATGTATGTATGTATTAGTGTAGTATTGTATGTATGTATGTATATGTACGCTTTCTTTTTCCACAAAACCAATACAGAATTGCATAGGGCGACCGCTTGACCAGCACCAAAACCCGTAAAAAAATACAGGAGCAGCAGAGCGGAAATACAGCTTTTCTGGAAAGTTACCTATTACACATATATACGGCAGACAAGAGGGGAAAGAAAACACAAAAAAGAAAACGTGTCACTGTACTGCATAACATAAATGAAGGAATGTTGCTTGCATAAAAGAAAAAGAAAACCAACAGTAGAATGCGAAGAACAGGACAAAATATCAATATTACTAACAATCAGGTCGTTTAGTAGACGAGGCAATCTTGAGCGCTACATTTGAGATCCGTAGTTAGTACGTGATTGTGGTACCTGCCATTATCCTGGTCTTCTAGTATTATAAGCAGGTTCATGTTGTGTCAGGTCAGCCATGCTAGCAATGCATGTATGTTTTTTTTTTAACACGAAAGTGTTTTATGCCGGGTCCACCATGACTTCACTGACGTATTTCCGTCCGGATATGACATTCTTAAAATGTACACGAACATAATACAAAGAAAAAACCAGAAGAAAAAGTTCCACAAACGGAAAATTTGGGATTCGAACCGACGACCTCTCGGCCCGCGACGATAGATCGCCGAGCGCTTAACCCATTGCGCCACAAACGCGTTCGCAGAGAGTTACGCAGACGCGCCTTATACTCCGTGTAGCTGCGCTCTTGCTCGGGGCGGTGCCGCCGCCTACGAGCAGAAAAGAAGTACTGCATTATGACACTAACGCGCACCGACAGTGAACGCTTCGGTGGTCTCAGCACTACGACGCCTCGATGCCAGCATTCGAAGGGACGCTGGCATCAAGAAGCACTACCAACGCCACCTAGGTGGCGTTCGCCCTACTCAGCACAGCGGAGCGTGGCCTCCGCAATTATCTCTGAAAATGTATCTAAAGTTGATCGCGATGGCTCCAATTGCGACGCGCTATACGCGCTGATTTGACTCGGCGGCGATTCAGTTACGTGCTTTGTCTTTCGCGTTGTGCTAGCGTGTGCAGCGTAGTGCAGCTTCCATATGCACCGACGATGTTTCTCCGCTGCCTACTGATACGAGTGTGATGACACCGACTACGAGAACTGCGGCATTAAGCGCCGTCGAAAGACAACGACGTCGACGAGCTAACGTCGCGCAAGTGAGTTTGGTGCAGCGATGGACACGCCAGGGGGGAGCGGGAGGCTTTCGCGCGTTCACGGCTCAAGCTGAGAACTCTGCCTCTCGCTTTCCAGAAGTTGACCGCATCGCGACCCAACTGGCTGCCATACACACACCGAACCAAGACCGAAATGATCGTACCTTCGCCGAAGCGACCCGCCAGCGGGACGCCGCTCGACATCACGACGCAGGATGCCCAGCACACCCACCGGATGGTCCGCGACCCGCAAATCACGCGCCCTTCGCTGCAGCGGACCGCGAGTTCACCAAACGATTCAGTGATAACCCGTTCGCTTTCGCCTGCACGGTTTGCGAACGCCTGTGGTTCACGTGTGATTTGCGCGATGCTCCGGCGCGTGCAATGCAGTGTCTCCGGACAATCTATCCCGGTCGCGAGTCTTTCCAAGACTTCCGCTTATGTGCCAACTGTTTCACTTTCATGTTCTATACCAATTCATATATCAGAGGGATCAACCACATTTTTTTTTCCTTCTCATTTTTGCACGCGAGGACTAAGCGATACTTTAACAGAGTCATTGCTTTCGTTATCTTGGGTTCTTGAAAAAGGAAGGAATGCATCCCATTTCCGTAACTTTCCGTTTCGGTTTCAGGCCTAGGTAGTTTGAAATACGGGGTTTACGCCGGCATGCATTCCTTTCTTTTCTTTTTGCTCTAATCCGTCTCTATGTTTTATTTCTCAATGGCTAATGTATGATGATTAGTGGGGTTTTGTGGCGCAAGGGCCATGGGTGGCCAAAGAGCGCCATGTCTATTATGTGTGTTAGCGATGAGCAATGATTACGATGACCGGGTGTATTGCGGCTGTATAGAGGCCTAAAATCACGTGCTTTAAAGAAGCGTAAAAGATGTGTATACAGTAAAAATTATGGCAGTGACAAGTGGTGTGATCTATGGGTGTGGGATGAATGACGAGTGAGCATGGTATTTACAAGTGAGAGACGGGAAAGCAGCACGAATGCTTCCTCAAGGCCTTTGCGCCCAAAGGCCGGAGCAGGTGCTTCCTTTGATAGAGTTACCGCAGCAGCAGCCTCAATCATGAGGCCGCGCTACGGAGCGCCTGGAAAAATAACGTTGAAGTTATGGACATCTTTTAGAAATTCGAAGAGACTGATATTTAAAAAGTGGTTCTCTGCCAATGAACATACCGGGATGAAGTGGGAACTGCAGGTATATTGATGAAAAATGCTTTTTTTCTGAGAGCGTCTAGTTCCGTGCATTGTAGTAGGTGTGGAGTACAGTTAGTGGATCGCCACAGTGATCACACAGAGGTGGATCGCCTCCGGACAAAAGATATGAATGTGTACTATGTGTGTGGCCTATCCTCAGTCTGCAAAGTGTAACTTCTGTGTAGCGTGACTTCGATACCGGCGGCCAATTACCCAGATGCGGTTTGACAACGTGTAGCTTATTTCTTGTCTGCGTATCCCATGTGCTCTGCCAAAAGGCCCTGAGCTTTCTTTTGAGGAAGGGTTTTAAATCTAGTGGGGGAATAGCTACTGTATTGGAACTGTTTTCTTGGGCGGATACTGCTAGGTGATCCGCCAACGTTGCCTGGAATCTCGCGGTGCCCTGGCACCCAGCACACCACTACATGTTGTTCGAGTGTGTATATAGTGCATAAGAGAGTATAGCGAGACAAGGACAGGGTTTTTGTGTTTTTTCAGACTTTTTAAAGCTTTCACCACGCTTAGGGAATCCGTGTAAATAACTGCCTTTTGTAGTTTGATTGTTTTATGTGCTTAACAGCCACAAGTATCGCGTAAGCTTCCGCTGTGAAGATACTTGAGTTTGGGTGCAGAATACCGGAATCAGAAAAGGATGGACCAACCGCTGCGTACGACACAGAATATTGGACTTCGAGGCGTCTGTAAAGAATTCTGGACAAGTGTACTTGTGCTGGAGTTCGAGGAAGTGTGTACGGATATGTGCAAGTGGCTCGTGCTTGGTAACTTCCATGAAAGAAACATCACAATCTATAAGCTGCCACTGCCACGGCGGAGATGTGGAGCGGGAGCCATTAGGAGTGTTCGAGAAGTGGCCACCGTTTCTACAGCTAGGCCCCTCACGCGAAGCGAGAGGGCTGTGTCATCGAAGGACGGTTGTCGAAAAGGGCAGAGCTGGACAAATCATTGATTGTGGAGTGTGAGGGGTGTTCCTGTTGGCGTTCACCTTCAGAAAATATACAAATGATAAGTAGGATCTCATGTAGGTGGAGCGACCACTCGTTCGATTCGCGCGTAGAGGCATTCTACGGGGCTAGTTCGAAAGGCGCCGTAGATAGTCGAATGCCTAGATGGTGGACAGGGTCAAGCAATCTTTAGGGCGCTTGGCGTCGCAGATTGGTAGATTATGGCCCGTCGTCTAGGCGAGGTGCGAATGAGGCTCTTATACAAGGTTCAAAGACACTTCTTGTCAACCCCGTAGTGCATGACAACACTTTAGAACATTCATTGTTTTGATGCATTTGTTTTTAAATATTAATGGTGATTACGAACGTAAGCTACTATCCAGAATTAGGCCTAAGAATTCGTGCTCCGTCTTCACGGAGAGATGTTGACCATGCAGGTCAATAATCTGGATCAGGATGAAGGCCTCTCTTTCGAGCGAGAACAGGACACAGGTGCTTTTTTGAGGATAAGACTAAAACCATTCTCCTCTGCCCATTTGGAGATCTTGTTCAGCCCAGCTGGACCTGCCGCTCACACATGAAAGGTTGCACGATTAAAACCGACCTGGACATCGTCGACATATGTACAGTAAAACATATTCGTGGAATGCCAAGACGCAAGGAATTCATTTTGATAATAAAAAGTGTACAGCTAAGTACACCTCCCTGTGGCACTCCAGTTTCTTGAGGAATGGTATCATAGAACATTTCCACTCGGACACGGAAAGTACGATCCGACAGTAGCTCTCTATTATATCTAGCATTCTACCCGTACAAAGGTGGGACAGGTCTTTTAATATTCCAAAGCGCCATGTGGTGTCGTAAGCCTTTTCCATATCGAGGAACACAGAAAGGAAGAACTGCTTGTGTACAAAAGCATCACGGATTTGTGCCTCGATACGTAACAGGTGGTCGGTCGGGATCTACCCTCGCGAAATCCGCAGTGGTAAGGGTAAAGTAGATTGTTTGTTTCCAGGAAATTATAAGACGGCGGTTTATCATCTTTTCAAAAAGTTGCACAGGCAGCTTGTTAGTGCGATCGGCCTGTCGTAACGGAAGATGGATCCTTGTCCTGTTTAAGAATGGGAATGACAATGGCCTCTTTCCAAGACGGGGGATTTCGCCGGAAAACCAGATAGCATTGTGCAAGGTGTATGTTGGGGGCTCAGAGCCCCGCAGCATAGGAACCACACGAGACAGCGGCTGGCGAGACGTTTTATTGCTTTCTTTTAGAAGCGGTCGAGAGGAGGCAGAGGAAGTTACAGCGAGGGCAGAGAGTAACACGATATGCGGAGCTGGGGACGAGAGTCTGAGGAAGGCGCCATGCGCGTGAGCGCGTCGGGCAGCACCGGCAAGCGAGGCACAACCTCTGGAGTGGCCGTGTGTCGGTTGATGTGCGCGTACACGACATCCCTTACCCCTTAGACGGGGTCACTGTATCGGTCAGGTGGACGCCGATCCGTTGGGGCCTAGGCGCACCTTGGTGCTGCGCGGACCCGCTGGGTTGGTCATCGCGAGCTTGCGTCGCACAAGTGTCCAGCCGGCCTCAGCTTCGCTATGCTCGGAGTCGGGCGTTGTGGGCAGATCATGCGGCGGCGGCGCTTCCGCTGGGAGCGAGATCACGTACGGAGCCGGCACTGTGTCTTGTTGAACATTGCTACTGGTCCGTTCGTTTGATCGTTCCGCGGCGAATCTTCTCTCGGGTAGGCCTCTGCACCTGGCTTTATGTGATCAGGTGCCGACGAACCGTTCCGCTTCTTGACTTGATTAGCCAAGATCGATGTCGAGTCTCTTTAACACGGTTCCGCCAACCCAAGCAGGACTTCCTGCAAAGTTGCGGAAAAAGACTTGTTGCCCGATGGCTACCTTTCTTGGCGATTTAGAAACGTTGTGGTCAGTGGTCACCCTCTCAGCTGGTCGCGGCTGAATGCGTGTCAGTGCCGTTGAGAGCTCGCGGCCGAACATGAGTGCAGCTGGCGTTTTGCCCGTCGTTACTGAAACGGTGGTGTGCTGTTTCAGCTGAAAACGAGCCAGCCTGCACGCAAATGTACCCGACTGATCCTTTGCAAGTGCCTGTTTCGTTTCATACACCATTCTTTCGGCTTGCCCATTCGTGGCCGGATGATAGGGTGCACTTGTGATGTGCGTCACCCGATTCTTCTTCAGAAATTCTTCCATTTCCGCAGAAACAAGGACGGACCGTTATCCGTGACCACCCTTTCGGGAATGCCGAAATTCGCGAACAGGTTTCGCAGTTCCTTGTCCGTGTCGGCGACTGTAGTTCCGCTGGCGGCACTTCGAGCCACTTGCTGTATGCGTCGACTACAATTAGGATCACCCTTCCCTCCACAGGCCCAGCGAAGTCAGCGTGGATTGTGGGCTGGTGTTGTCGCACGTTTCCACGCGGGACTGGTGTCTTTAGTGGCGTTTTCTGGTGCTGGCAGCAGTTGCACAACTTTGACCACCCTCTCTATGTCGTGTCGACACGGCCACCAAAAAGCCTCGAGCGCACGCCTCATCACCACGCCCCTTGACCTGCTTGCTAAGTCGAGCACGCCTTTCCTTGCTTTCTCTGGAACGACAGTCTGGCACCCCGGACGCCGCCCTCCTGTAGCGAAACTCGTGTCCAAGCCTTGCGAACGCCGAAAATTCCTCTTTGGGCAACCGGCTAATTCTCCGGCTGAGATGGCTGTCATCACGGGGATAACAGTGGGTCATTCCGGGTCATCCAGTTGACCGGTGACAGCTCGAAACGTGGCGCGGATGCAAGCATACCATCTCCCGGGAGCATGGCTCATCTACCTGCTCGGGCAGTGGCAGCCTGCTGATGCCTTCAGCTTTTGGTGCGGCGTCCAGGCCTGTAGACCAAATCGTAGTCGTATGTGGCCAATTTCAGACACCATCGATCATCCTCGGTGACAATACTGAGGGATTTGCTTCTTTTCCCCCATGATGCCTAGGACGGTGTGATCCGTTAATACGTCACGTGCCGGCCAGCGACATATTGGTGAAAGTGGCTGATGCCATAAACTACCGCAAGGCCCTCTTTATCGAGCTGCGAGTAGTTTTTCTCAGCGGTTCCCAAAGTTCGTGACGCGATGCAATGGGAGCCTCTCGGCCGAACGCATCCTTTTGAGCGAATTGCGCCGATGCCGTATGGCGACGCATCCACAGACAGAATGAGAGCCTTTTTTCGTCATAATGCGCAAGGACTGTCGAAGACCGAATCATCTTCTTAGGCATCTCGAACGCCTCCTGATGGTTTTCTCCTCCCCACTGCTTCTTCTCGAGAAGCCCATACACTCTGCCGCTACCGTCGCTCTGTTCTCCAAAAAACGATCGTAAAAGGCGAGAAGCCCTAAGAAGCCTGCAGAGAGGTTTGTCATCGGTTTTG